>NW_009616822.1:0-5994 GCF_000690535.1 Cariama cristata
CCAACCAAATCGATTCCGTGATTCTGTAATTTGGCATAAACCTGTCATAAAGGAATCTGGTAATATTTAGAATGCTTAATTTTAGTGATAGCAAAAACCCCATGATGACTGGATTTTTAACAACTGTAGAGAGATATTCATGTAGAGTTAGTAAGACTAAATTGAATTTAGATGAGTTACTAATAACGTTAGGTAAGAAAAGATGTTTTCCATGCTTAAGTCTGAAGAGACCTTTGCCAGGTGGACCACATAGTAACATATGATTCTCTGTTTGCCAAAAGTAACATTTGGAAAAAAAAAAATATTCATACAGTTATGAAAAGTAAGGGAAGCTGAACATGGAATGGGCTCCATGTTGTGAGTCTTCTGCTCGTACCATGAAGTGGTTCTTCACTAAGCAATTCTCCAATGGAAGGGAGATGGAACAAGAAGTGTGCAAGCTCTTGTTTTGTAATGATTTTTTTTCTCTTTTTTTTTTTTCCTTTTTGTCTGCTTAGGTAGGAAAAGTGGCATTTCTCCTAAAAAATCAAAATACATGACTCCAATGCAACAGAAATTGAATGAGGTGTATGAAGCAGTTAAGAATTACACAGATAAACGAGGCAGGCGACTGAGTGCCATCTTCTTGAGACTGCCATCTCGGTCTGAACTTCCTGACTATTATGTAACCATTAAAAAGCCTGTTGACATGGAAAAGATCAGAAGTCATATGATGGCAAATAAATACCAGGATATTGATTCCATGGTAGAGGACTTTGTAATGATGTTCAATAATGCTTGCACGTATAATGAGCCAGAATCTTTGATTTATAAAGATGCACTGGTCCTGCATAAAGTTTTGCTTGAAACTCGAAGAGAAATAGAAGGAGATGAGGATTCTCATGTGCCCAATGTCACTTTGCTAATTCAGGAACTTATCCATAACCTTTTCGTATCTGTTATGAGCCACCAGGATGATGAGGGCAGATGCTACAGCGACTCCTTAGCTGAGATTCCTGCTGTTGATCCTAACTTCCCAAATAAACCTCCTCTGACTTTTGATATTATCCGAAAAAATGTTGAAAATAATCGCTATAGAAGATTGGACTTGTTCCAGGAGAATATGTTTGAGGTACTGGAGAGGGCAAGGAGAATGAACAGGTAAGTGAAGCCATATTTTTCAGGTATCCTTTGTCTTATCACGTGGATTTTGCATGTTAATGTTAGACAAAGGCTGAAGGTGTTTTAAGGTGTTTGCTTTCCTTGATATGGGTGTTTAGAAAACTAAATCTCAAAAGCTCTATCAGGTCTTCAGTGGAATGTATGCTTTTGTTTAAAAACAAGGAAAAAGTTAGGTTTCTGCCATGAGATAATTTTGACGTTAACCTTCCGAAGGCACACCTCATGAAAACCAGATTCGTGCTAACTTTCAAATTAAAAAAAACAAAGAGGAGGAGCTGTTCACTAACTGCTTGACTAGTGGATTAATCTTTTGGAGCAATCACAGTTCTATGAGTTACGGTAATATTGTGCAAAAACTATGAACACTTGGAACTTCTTGCAGTGTTTTACTTGAATTAGGTAGGGTACTTGGGGAAGTGCAGGTGAGATCTTGACTCTGAAGGAGAGGAGGTAAAAAGTGATATTAAAACATCTACTAACAGGAGTATAGGTAATTAAAATTAGTCAATTTTGTTAATAATACTGTTATTACTTAAGTTTTCAGAAGTTCATAGATTGTAGAGGATCAGTGGCAAGTAGATTTGGTTGCAGCTAGTTACCTTTGATTTTTCTGGTGTTTCAGGACTGGTGTATACAAAAATACTGGTTTGGGTAAACTATAATACAAACCGACAGCAGAGTAGCAGGTGCAGCATGATTTGACAGTGTCTGCTGCTGCTTGTTATGAGTAAGCACAGAAATCTATTGGTAGAGTGAAGCTTTAGTTTTATCACTAAGGGTGGCAATTGATGGATATATGTTTAGGATCCTGGTTGACTCTGCACAAACTATGTTTCTGCCCTGTTGCATGTATTTTTGTACAGGACTGATTCAGAGATTTACGAGGATGCGGTTGAACTTCAGCAGTTCTTTATTAAAATTCGAGATGAACTTTGTAAGAATGGAGAGATTCTTCTGTCACCTGCTCTCAGCTATACCACCAAGCATCTTCACAACGATGTAGAAAAGGAAAAGAAGGAAAAGCTGCCCAAAGAAATCGAGGAGGATAAGCTCAAAAGAGAGGAAGAGAAGAGAGGTAGCTACTTTCTTTTTGTTAATTTTAAATGTATTAATTGAAAAATGTACCTGTGCGCGTGATGTATGCTCTGCTATTGCTGCAGCTTCACCTACTGAAGGGACCTTAATAGTACGGTTGTCCACCAAGGGTCTTGTAGTTTAAAGTTATGAGGGATTTAATTTTTTTTGATCCTTATCAGCCAGGCCAGATGGCTTTTAAGAAAGAGAAGTGGGTAAATACTAACCTTATACAAGCTCTTTGATCAGAACACATTGGGGTACCAGTAGTCCTATTTCAAGGATATTCTAAAAGAAAACATTCGGTTTTTACTATAGCTTTCTGCTGATAATAAACTTAGCAGTGACTGTTCCAGTTGACCTTTTAGTTGTTTCCTTTTTGACAAATACTGGTTTCTTGATGTGCTGATGGTGTTGTCTATGACCATGCTTTTAACACTGCTAAAGACATGGTATTTAAGTAAACGTATTGCATTTCTTATTTGGCTACTGTGAGTGTGAAGAGGAATTGGCTTGCACTATTTTGTAGAGCAAGAAACTTATTGTGAAGATCCTTTGTGTTTCACAGTTCCTGGCTGTTACTGTCCATATGATCGTTGTGGAGCATGTCTAGGGGAATGAATAAAGCTCTCTAATTGCTGCTTTCCACAGATGAGAGCAGAGCTGTTAGCTCTTTGTCCACGAATTGTCTTTCTAACATTGTTCATCTTCCCACATAGCACTGATGTCAGCAGCAGTAAAGTTTGGTTGCTCCAACCAGGCTCAGTATTATAAGGAGACAACAGTTGTGATGCTCTTTTTCTATCTTTCTTTGAGAGCTAAAAACCCCAAAGAAAGCAAAATGTGCCTTTCTGAAGGCTTTTGAGCTCCCTGCTGTCATTGGGTTCCTCTTCACTTATTGCGAGAGTTCAATAAAATTCAACTGAAAAAGGGAAGCCCAGCCTTCAGCAGCACCAGTAGCAAAGGCTAGCAGCACAAAACACTTCCTTCACACTGGAAGTCAATGACAGAGGTACACATCAGGTATCATGTGGCACTCCTGCACTCAGCAAAGGCTGAGGGCATTCATATCAGTAATCTTGGCTAATGTGGAAATGTGGCATTACTAACATCTGTTTTTCCCTTGTTGAAATAAGAAGCTGAAAAGAGTGAAGATTCTTCTGGATCAGCTGGGCTGTCAAGCTTGCATAGGACTTACAGCCAGGATTGCAGCTTCAAGAACAGCATGTACCACGTAGGAGATTATGTGTATGTGGAGCCTGCTGAAACCAACTTGCAACCTCATATAGTCTGTATTGAGAGGCTGTGGGAAGATTCAGCTGGTAAGGATATCTTTGCTAGAGGAAAACAATGTGGTGGAACTTATTATTATTACTATTTAAAACTTCCAATTTGAGCTTTTTCTGTGTGGGTGTTATTTATTTTATTTGCAGAAGTTTGTGGGGCCTGGTGAGTATTTTTCTTATTTCTGAGTTGCTTTGTTCCAAAGAATATTACAAAGTTCTTGGATCAGCACATGCTTCTTTGTTGTTCATCTCTACCTACCCTCAAATTGTAAACAACCCAGAGAACAGGCTCTTCTAAGTGGGATGGGCTCCTTGTAATTCAGGCATAGAAGAACACATGGGGTTTTTCTGTGCTGAAAAATCTGAACCAAAGTTGGGCATTTTTAACTGTAAATGTTCCACAGAACAACTCAGTTTCAGAACTTGCCTTTGTTAAATTTCAGAATTGAGCTGCATCTTACATTTCCTAGGCCAAATCAAGCTATAATAAGTACCATTTTGTTTTTTCTCATCAGTGATGACTTCTGTTTGCAGCAGGTACTTTTCTTAAGTGTAAGGAAGGCTAGAGATATGGCAGGAGTATCAGATAAGCACGGTGCACTCTCAGCAGTCCTAGAAACTACAGTTGCTGAGAATTACAGTGGGGTATAGTGGAGTTAATCATTTTGGTTGCACTTTTTTTAAAAGGGATGGAATGGATGTGTTACAAGGACAGATTAAAAAGACCATGACTCTTAAATTTGGAGAGGAGAAATGTAAGGCAAGGTATAATTAAAGTTTGCAAAATCATGAAGCGGGTAGATAAGGTGAATGCAGAAATACTGTTCAACAAATCCAGCAGTACTAGAGTTCGAGGGCACTCCTTGACATTAAGAAATCAGATTAAAACACGTGAAAATGCGGCTTTTTATTAGAGTGGGTGGTGAGCCTCCTGGCTTCCCCAGGATCTTGTCGAGGCAGATTGTATCAGCCGGTTCAAAAATGAGTGAGACAGGTCCATGTACAACAGTTCTAAACAAAATAGTAAAGGGAATAACAAGCAAATTATAGCCAGATAAAGAGAATAGCTGTCTGACACCCCTAATCCAATAACCGTGGAAGGATTGGAATACGTTATGGAGAGTGACCAAGATCAAATGCATTCTCCTAGTAGCCTGTCCTGCTCACTGAGTTGGATGCAGTGTATTTGGGTAGATGGACCATTGGCCAGTTGGACATAAGAATTATGTTCATTTGTCTGTGATGGAGAAAGTGAATAGCACTTTTTATTCTGATTCAGTCTACAGATTACAGACTTTCTTTGATTTAGAAAAATAGTACATATTTATAACTTCTTTATAAATCATTGTTAACAATTTGAATTTGCCACAGCGTAACATGGAAGAAATAGATCCTAAAAAGCTTGAAACAAGTTATCCAAGGTTCTTCAAATAATCGGGTGATTGTTGTGTAGACTTTGAAGCCATTTCGAGGCCTAAAAGTCAAGGTTTATAAATAAGAACTAATTCCTCCTTTATTTTGCTGAGTCAGGTTTTACTGGGAAAAAACAATTGACAGGCTTTTTAAGCAGCAGTGTTTTCCTTACCTGAAACAGTTAAGGAATCTTGTCCTTTTAAAAGAGTTTACTCTCAGTATAGATGGCTACATGGCTATTTGATTAATCAGTTGATCTATAGTTATTTTTTCTTGCTCATGCTCTAGAGACTATGCCATTTTACATTTTTTCTTTCTTTCTTTTCTTTTTTTCCCTTTATTTAAAGGAGAGAAATGGCTCTACGGCTGTTGGTTTTACCGACCAAATGAAACATTTCATCTCGCAACACGAAAATTCCTGGAGAAAGAAGTTTTTAAAAGTGACTATTACAATAAAGTTCCTGTTAGCAAAATTTTAGGCAAATGTGTGGTCATGTTTGTCAAGGTGAGAGACTATTCAGATTAATTGGTTAAGCAAATAATATGTTCTCTGCTGTTTTCTTGAAGAGCTGTACGCCTTCTAACATAGAGACATTCTACTAATACTTAAATAAAATAGGACTTGCTCCTGTGTACTGTTTGTATTCTTCATTTGCTTCATGAGATATGTAGTTCACCCAAGTGATTGTGTTTCCTGCTGCTTGCTGGCTTGTAGAATGATATGCTTCTTAGATAATTAGCTAACTGATTTTTCAGAGCATGAGTAGAGAAATTGCAGGTAACTTCTTAAAAGTTCCCATAAAAACATGTAGATTTAGGTTTGGTAGAGAGGGAGACTTGAATGTCTTGATAAGAGGATGAAGTCTTTCATCTCTGTCTCAAGTTCGATTCCACATCATCCTTGTGCTGAGGATTTTTGGCTTGTTTGCAACATACCTATCTCAGCCAGTTTTTTGAAAGTAGTGTGTTTGTATGGAACAAAATGCTACAGCTACTGAGTACATGAATGGGTATCACGGTCACATATCAATGAGCATGGAGCTTACTCTGGCGGCGCACA
>NW_009616822.1:6007-14773 GCF_000690535.1 Cariama cristata
CCCCCCCCCCCCCCCGTGTCAAAGCTCAGAAATCTTGTAAAGGTGCTTTTAGGCTACAGATCTCGTACTTGTTAATGTACTGGTTTGATAAATGAATAAAACCTAACTCTCCTTACATGACAACCTGTACTGAATTTAGCTTCTTCTCTAAGGGTGGGATTTCTTGTTACTTGCTTTTAATTTTCATGTAACTTGGAGGTCAAACTGGAAGAAAGGAGCTCAGCAGAAAGACTTTATTAGTCTAAAAGCATTTCTGATAGAAACATAGAGAAAAAAAACAGGAAGCATGAGAGGGAGTTCACCATGTCTCTGTGGGCTATGTGTGTGTGTTGCTGAAATATTTCATATTTTTTGTTCAATCTGCAGGAATATTTTAAATTGTGTCCTGAAAACTTCAGAGATGAGGATGTCTATGTCTGTGAGTCACGTTATTCTGCAAAGACAAAATCTTTTAAAAAGATTAAACTGTGGACTATGCCCGTAAGCTCTGTAAGATTTGTCCCACGAGATGTGCCCCTTCCTGTTGTCCGTGTTGCTTCTGTGTTTGCTAATACAGACAAAGTAGACGAGGAAAAACATGCTGAAACATTGGAGGACAGTAAGATGGGAGAAAGTATCCTTCATCTTGAAAAGGTATGTAAGATAACAGTGGTATGTAAGATAACAGGTGGAACATCAATTATGTTTGATTATGACAGATGAACAATGACAAAATATGAGCCCTCATGACTTCAGTTTCACAGCATCCAGACACAATAAAATATAAATAAATGTAATATTTGTTATAAATGATGTTATACATATTTGTAAATAAATACAAAGTATAAATAGACTAAACAGAAAATAAACTGTGTACATATTTGATGGATTCTACCAATGCTTTCTTGTGATCATGTGAAGTGGTTGGTTTTTGTTTGTTTGTGTTTTTCCACTTCAGAAAAGAAAATTACACTTTTACTGTAAAGTTTGCCTTAAGCCTAAAGAATCAGTGGAACTGAAAGTCTTCATTTTAGTTCATGGTAATGCTGAAATGCTTTATTATGTAGTATTTCAGTAAAATAGTCAGTAGCTAGGCAGCAGTAAGCAATACATAATATTCTGTTGTTTGTGACCTTATCTATGTTGATAACTGAGCAGTTTATTGCCGAAATGCTTAAGAATATTTCGGTCCAACATATTGGGTAAAATGGTGTATTTTAGAGTCATAATAGAAATAAATCTAAAATGTATTAAAATCAATTAAATTGAAATAATTTTATCTAAAATAAATTACAGACATAAAAAAATAAGCTTAGAGTTATATAATAAATCCACTTTGCATTGAATTCTCTAACAGAACCTCAAAACAGAATAGCCAGCACACTCATTGTCAGCTTTAATCAGACACTTAGTGTATGTTATTTTATTTATTCACATCATGACAAAAGAAGGAATAATTGCTACTGAGAAAATGAAAACTTGTAGGGTCTTTTCCTTCCATACCTTCCATAGCCTGTGTTTTCATTGGCTTTCTGAAATCCTGGACTAAAAGGTCAAATGAGGCACAATGAGAGTTTTGAATAAAAAAGTAAGAAGTTAAATTGAGCAAATGGTATGAATTTGGAAGCAGTACATGGAGTATTTGTATTATTGTATATGAGTTGAATCATTAAATTTCTGTGTATATTAACTTGGCCATATACTCATTTCTTGCCTCTTAAGCATGTTATTGTGCTTTAAAACAAACCATCAAAATAAGCTGACAAGGCTTGGCTTGGCCAGTTAACTTTGAAGCAGTAGAACAAAAAAGACCTGTAAATTACTGTTCTGGCAAAATTACAGCTTTGTGAAATAGGAAAGTTTGCAACATACATGGAGGGTATCTTTGACTTTGCTATTTATTTTTTAAATTTCAAGGCCCCCTCACTTTCACAGGTACAGCTCTGTTAAGTGTTTACCTATTACTGGTAATGTAAAGATAGAGCAAAGTCTTCTACTTGTACCTGGCATCTTTTTATTTATGTGTTTGGTTTTCCTTCTTCCACAAGTTTCTAAATGCATATTCTTCTGCAGGACAAAGAAGATGTTCCGGTAGAAATGTCCAATGGAGAACCTGGTTGCCATTACTTTGAACAGCTCTGCTACAATGATATGTGGCTTAAGGTTGGGGACTGTGTCTTCATAAAATCACATGGGTTAGTGCGACCTCGAGTAGGAAGGTAGGTGCAACTTCTTTATTTGCAGTTTGTGTCTGTAAAAATAACTTGGGCAAAAGATGGGTTTGTTGCAAAAAGTATAAAAGAAGATGGGGAAAAAAAATCTTCTGAATGAAGCTAAATGTTACAGGCTCTTAATAGATTGAGGTAGAAGTTTAGCCACCTAATAAGAAGGTGATACCGTTGTACAGTTGGAATGGGCTGTTCTTCTGTACTTGTTTTTTACTGACGGTCTTCCTGAACAACCTAGTGTGTCCAGCTGTCTCATTTAGGAGGGATGGCCTTTCATTTATGTCAGTGGTTTGGTTTTCTTTCCAGGATTGAAAAGATGTGGGTGCGAGATGGAGCTGCATATTTCTTTGGCCCAATCTTTATACATCCTGAAGAAACTGAACATGAACCAACTAAAATGTTCTACAAGAAGGAAGTGTTTTTGAGTAATTTGGAGGAGACCTGTCCGATGACTTGCATTTTGGGTAATTAATAACAACTTTAATGGACACTCTCTTTCTTTTCCTCTACAATCTGAAATGATTTGTAGCTATGTGTAGGCTTGATTCCAAGTATGGTTTTTTCATATTGAGTGGAGGAAGAGAGATTCTTCAGTCCATTTCTGATATGCATTCCTGTCTTTGGGACGTGTAGTGAGAATTTTCACCATAAGGAAGCTTTCTTACAATAAGGGAATTACGTGTATGATATAAAAGTAAATATTGTCTGCAGCCAGAGAACAGAAAACTCCATTATTCTTGCTTACTAATGTAATTATTCCAGTACGTGTTACCTGGAAAGTCAGTCCAGAAGGAGGTTGAAATTTGGTTTGTTGCTTAAGATGATGACTATGTATTTTGTTTTGTAGTTATGATGCTTTGCTAAATATAGTTAACTGACTAGGGATCACGGGGTTTTGTTATTTTACAGGTTTTATTGTTCTTTAAAAAATCTGGAAGTTGCATTAAGTTTGTGTAGGTTTCTCGTGGGCAGCATTATTTAATAGGGATATCGATTGGTGTATTTTCCATAGTTGAGCCAAATACCAGGAATCTTCCAGACTTACGAGACTGGCAAAAACTTGAGTTTCCACACTTTTTGTAAAATGTCTGCAAGTGTGGCTGCTTTCTTACCCAGCTCTTTCATTTCTGCAGGGAAGTGTGTGGTTCTGTCATTCAAAGACTTCCTCTCCTGCAGACCAACAGAAATCTCTGAAAACGATGTTTTTCTTTGTGAGAGCCGCTACAATGAAAGCGACAAACAAATGAAGAAATTTAAAGGGCTGAAGAGGTTTTCACTCTCTGCAAAAGTTGTAGATGACGAAATATACTATTTTAGGTAAAAATGTGATGGGAATGAGGGGTCATCTGAGCACTTTTCTGTATTGTGGTGGACTTACTCTGGTTGGCAGCTAAGCCCCCACCTAGCACTTGCTCACTCCTCCGTGGTGGGATGGGGGAGAGAATCGGAAGGACAAAAGGAAGAAAAACGCCTGGGTCAAGACAAAGACAGTTTAATAAGTGGAGCAAAGCTGCACATGCAAACAAAGCAAAATAAGGAATTAATTCACTACTTTCCATCGGCAGGCAGATGTTTAGCTGTTTCCTGGAAAGCAGGGCCTCAGCATGCGTAATGGTTACTTGGAAAGACAAACGCCATAACCCCGAATGTCCTCCCTTCCTCCTTCTTTCCCCCAGCTTTTATTGCTGAGCACGATGTCATACGGTATGGAATATCCCTTTGGGCAGTTTGGCTTAGCTGTCCTGGTTGTGTCCTCTCCCAGTTTATTGCCCACCCCCAGCCTGCTTGTTGGTGGGGGGCAGAGTGGGAAAAAGAAAAGGCCTTGGTGATGTGCCAACACTGTTCAGCAGTAACTACAACATCGATGTGTTATCAACACTGTTGTCATCACAAATCCAAAACACAGCACCATATAGGCTATGCAGAAAATTAACTTCATTCCAGCCAGACCCAGTACATACATAAAAGTCATAGTTGTAGGAGAAGGTGAATTTTGACTAATCACACTTTTGGGAAGAAGTCCAGATAACATCAGTCTTTTCATGGTCCTAATACCAATGAATGTTTTCTTTTTCTTCTCCTGACTTTAGGAGAAGTCATGACATTATCAGATTGGTAAATTCTCTTGGATGTCATTAAAATTCTTAAGTCCTCATTATGGGTAACAAATACCTTTCCAGTTGGTGAACATTGATATGAATAAAAACATTAAGTTCTAACTTCAGTAAAATGTAAAACCGAGGGAAGATGTGGTGTTATCTGCCTTCTATTGCGGAATGAAGTATTTGCTGCATTGAAATCCCCTTCTAACTCATAAAAATTAAATTAATTTTAAAAATGTCCTTCAAACAAGTGACTGAAATAAAGCACTGGCCATAAACACTGAATAATTTCTTCTCAGTGTTCTGAAAGGAAACACAGGCACCTCCTGAGTCACTATTGTTTCCATGTTGTTCAATGATAAAGGAAGAAAAGTTGGTTTTCTCTTCAAAAATATATGCTATCTCCTGTAAAGTATGAGTGTATTCTGATGTGCTTTTTATCTTCCTCCTTTACCTTTCAGAAAACCCATAGTTCCTCAGAAGGAACCATCTCCACTACTGGAAAAGAAGATTCAGCAGCTAGAAGCAAAATTTGCTGAGTTGGAAGGAGGCGATGAGGACATGGAAGAGATGGGAGAAGAGGAAGGTGATATCACTGAAACACCTTCTATGCCTCAGCTTCAGACCCCGTTAGCTAGTGACTTGGATATAATGCCTTATACTCCACCACAGGTAAGGATCTTCCTCGAGAAACCTTTAAACCTTTGTGTTCCGGATTCTTTCCCCAACCCAAATAAAGAAAGAAACGGTAACATTGTATCGTATACACAGAAAAGATTTATACTTCAGTTACAAGTCTATGGAATAAATTACACAGAACACTTTTGGCATATCCAGTATGATATCCAGGTGATAATATTTAAGTCCATTAAAATATTTTTACAGGAAATCATTCAGTTGAGGAAAATCTAGGGTACATTTTTGTATGATACATTAACATTATTTCTAATTAGTAGATTTTTTTTTATGGCACTTGTTCAGAAATATCAGGTCCTTATATTAAATATAAAGTTGAGATGTAAGGGTTTAACTGTAATTCTCAATTTACCAAAAGTCCATTTTTAAGCATTTCCTTAAATTTTGGAAAAAGCTAGCATTTGGGGTGTTATGGTTTTGCTACATTTTTAGAAAATGCTGTACATCATTCTCAAAGGAAAAAAGAAAATCACTTTTTCAGTATTGAGTTACCATTCTTACTTGGAAATAAGAACTTTTTTTAAAAGTTAGAAGAACTGGATGTCCAAGAAGCTTTAGTATTAATTTGCTGGTAAATGGATAGGAAGTAAAAGAGGAATCGTGTGTGGTTATACGCCACTTGAATGCATCGTGAGTCTTTCCTGCTGCTTAAATGGGGGACTTCTGATTCCCTCTCCTCTCTTGCTATGTTTCTTACACAACCCCTGGTATTTATGTAACTTAGTATTGAAGCAGGGTGAGGAACTGCTTTAACTGTTTGCAACTGGATTAAACCCTTTATCTGTCTCATAACATTGCCACATGCAAGCTAACGCCAGCATTAAAGAGGCAATGGGAATGACCTGCTGGGAGCAGGAGGGAGTTTCAGATGCTTTTGTAACCAGCAATATGAATTTCTGCTGCATTACATTGACTGTGAGGTGACAACCTCAATGGTAGTTGAAGAAAGGATGTGACCCCTAGATAGAAATAACTGTCTTTGGATGTAATGAAAAAGAGTTGATGACATTGAAAGCTTTAGCTTGGTTTGATTGTGATTTTTGCCACGTGGGCAGACCATCAAATGCATTTTCCTGTGCAAGGTTGTCTTGTTGCTCTTGTTTTAATGTGCTGAATTTCATAAGTAGCAAGAAAACTCTTGCAGAGTATTACAAATAGAAAGCATGTTACCAGCATTAGCCAACTAATGTAACACTTTAGGAAGAGGAAAGTAACTTTTTATAAATCAAAATATTACTATTGTTAACTATGGCAGCTGCTGAAAGCAGTTTAAATAAGTATCATTGGGCATCAAAGATATCCTCAAACTGCCTTCCGCAGCATTCACTGTCTTTTGATCTCCTTTGCTTTCTGTCTTTCTCCATAGCTGTGTCTTGCTCAGATTCCCTTGAGAAGTTTTATTTAAATACTAATATATAATACCTCTTTAAAAAGCCAGGTCTATAGTTGCATTATTTTATTTTTTAAAATTGTTTATAATGGGACAGTCTTGCAGAGCTTTCAGGATAACTGGTGAGAAGTCAGGCTCAATGGATATATCCAACATATGTGTATATACCTTTAGACAGATGTGAACTCTGAAGTCTAGAACTTGAAGTAAAAAACCAAACCAGACCAAAAATAAATAAGGAAAACTGAAAAAGATCAATAGCAATGCATGCTAAGAAGTGAATCATGATACACAAGTGCACTGGCAGATTCCTCCCACTGCTGATTTGGAAAGAAAAGGCATGTTGTGTCTGAGCTGGCATTCAGAGTACAATTTAAGGCTGGTGGAGAAGTAACTAACATATAGCACATAAATAAACTTTCTTCTTCACATAATCTGTTCTATTTATGTCCCAAGTAAAAAGTGTCTTTATAAACAGAGCTCCCAGGTAAAAGGCATGTGTTTGCTTTGTGTTCTCTTAAACATATGGAATTTTATCTAACAGCTGTTAAACCCCAGAACTTTTAAACTTTTTTTTTTTTCCTCCTGATAACAAAGAAGCTCTTACTACACCTAAGGATAGAAGAAGTCAAGACAAGTGAATACATGGTATTGTGGGGCTTGACAAATAGGTGGATGATGCTCTCCTCCTACAGTTGACTGTGAATCAAGTCTAAGCTAAAAAAGAAAATGCAATATGGCTGAGAAAAGGCATAAAAGGGGTTCATTTCTTCTCTTAACACATATAAAACTGAATATGCAGTTATCTGACTCAAATGGAAAAGATTCTGTTCATTTGAAAGTGGTTGTATCAGAGATGTAAAAGGACAGAGAATACAAGAACCAAAGGCAGAATTCTTGCAGTTTCTTAAAGTCCTGTTTGCCCTTCCAAATGGATCGATAGGCTTTTACATTACAGTACTGTTACCAAAACTGTTGCAAGCACTATAAAGGCAAAACCAGCTGATAAACCTGTAGCTATCTAAGTGCAGATGTATAAGAGGCCAAAAATATAATTAGATTTTCCTGTTTCTGAATTGAGAACTCTCCATCTGCCAATGTGGGCTTGCCTGAGAAGCCAGGATGAGGTGTATGTGCCCTGTGTGTCGTCCCAGAATCTGTGTGGAGTTTTCTTCACTTCCTCCGTCTTAGAGACAAACCTAGAAGACTTCCTCCCAAAAAACCAAGTGTTGTCTTTAGGTTCATAATGAAAACATTAAGGGTGGATTGCCATTTGAAAATTAATACAGTGAAGTTTGGGATAACATACAAGTATGCCCCAGTTTATCTAGTGCCTGGCTTAAATTGATGAGCAAGACTTTTTAAGCATCTTGGTATGGCTGAAGCTTTGCTTTTAGCTGAGAGAAAAGTGTTGAACTGTGAGGTCGAAGTGGCAAGCAGAAGGAGTTAGTAACCTGGACAGAGTTTCAGGGTAGGAAGGAAACACTTACATATATTTTTCTTTCCTTTTTTCCCTGCCAGGTATTTGGAAACTATTACACTTTTCAAGATGTGAGAAATTTGTAATGCTTGGGATATGAGAAGGGCCTTTTGAGGGTTTTGGTATGATGATACATTTGTAGGCCTTATTGATCAATGTATGGGTGAATTATGATCTCCTGTGACAAATATAGGTGGAAGGAACCTTCAAAAAGGGGGTTCCAGCTGTGGTATCTCAGCGGTTGTCAGAATAAGTTAAATTTTTTGATGGCTGGAGTCATCAAGGAGCTCTCAACAGGAACATCCGTGGTGGGAAAAGGAAAGGAGCAGAATGTTTGTTACCCATCAACATAAGGATGTGATGTGAACCTGTTGTGCAGGTAAACAGTGGGCTTTGTTTTTTTTAGGGAGAAATAGCTACTTATGTAATGAGGGGTGAACACTGGAGAGAAACGAAATTCTGGCAGGCGAAATAGAGAGCGTTTAGGGATGAGAAGAGTGGAAGTGGAGCCAGGGAGGGTAGGGATTGGAAAGGCCCAGGAAGAAATGGGAAAGCATTTCCCTAAAATGTGCAGTGGCAAATAAAATGTTTTACTCAATGTGTGCTGGCAGTGTTTCTGAAAAGCGTAATGGATGAAATCTGTGACATAACACAATTACTTTTATTCTCTTCTGGCCTTCCAAATAGTCACTTGTTTGCTAATCAGCCTTTCTTAGTCCTCTCATTCAGTTTGGAATGATTTTAGCTAATAGTAAGCATTCTGTGTTCTCTTACTGAGAATTTTTTGAAGCCTTGGTTATAAAGGTGGCATTATGTGTGGAAGGGTTGAAAAGCATCAGAACATTGTGATTTTCTTTCTTTTTTTCTTCCCCCCCCCCCCCCCTCCCCTCC
>NW_009616822.1:14804-36823 GCF_000690535.1 Cariama cristata
CATAAGTGTGTGTATGCGCTTGTCATGCGTCAGTAGATGCATCTCTCTTTAGAGACTGTAAGGTTGGATGGTCCTTGTGCAAATATGTTCAAGAGAAAGGCAGGAATATTTTGAAAGTCTGTTTCTTCAGCTTTGAATTTTGTATGTCGAGAAGCTTCTCTTTTGTACACTTGTGATCATAACTGCTTTTTCTCACAGTCCACTCCCAAGTCTGTTAAGGGCAGCACCAAGAAGGAGGGATCAAAAAGGAAGATCAACATGAGTGGGTACATCTTATTTAGCAGCGAGATGAGAGCTGTGATTAAAGCTCAGCACCCAGACTACTCCTTTGGAGAGCTCAGCAGGCTTGTAGGAACTGAATGGAGAAACTTGGAAGCAACAAAAAAAGCAGAATATGAAGGTAAATAAAAACTAAGATGCTAAACTCCTTTTTGCCTTTTTTCTTTCTCAACATGTTCATTACAGTTACTCAGATGACAGGTTTAATAAAAGAAGATATTTATGTTTGTGTTCTGGATGTACCTGAAAGAGAAGTTCATATTGAGAGGTGACTGAAGAGGAGCAAAGAGCATGTTTAAGTTATGTAGTGCACAACTGATAATTTAAATGTCTGTGCCACAAATAACCAAATGAACAAAGACCAAGAAAATGGGGACCAATTAGAAGTAAAGGGGTGTGAAGCCTCTGGGCTGGAGGTCAGTTGGAAGAATGGTTTGTGAAAGTTTCCTTAAAGGAGGACTGGGGGGGGGAATTTTGGACAAGAAGCTCTTCAGAGCTGTAGCAGCACATAAGAAAGCTTACAGTGGAGCAGGAAAAAGTTCTTTGATTGACAGTACTTAGAGTCATAAAAAGTTTTGGTAGAATAAAATCAAGGATACAGAATCTGTTATGATACTGTAAATATGACTTATTGTTCAGTCTCAGTATTAATCAACTGTGAAACTGATTTTGTTGAGAGATTTCATATCCTGAAGTAAGCCTAGGAGTGTTTCATAGGCATGAGATACTTTAGACCCCTTCCCTTCTCCTTCCCTTCTCCTTCCCTTCTCCTTCCCTTCTCCTTCCCTTCTCCTTCCCTTCTCCTTCCCTTCTCCTTCCCTTCTCCTTCCCTTCTCCTTCCCTTCTCCTTCCCTTCCCACCATTGTGTCAACTTTAATTAAAATAAAATTCAGTTGATCCTTAACAACAGGCCCTTAGCCAAGCCAAAAACATTGACTTAACATCCATAGTTATTACTCTAGTTAGTAATGTGTCAACACTTCCAATACAAAACTGTTTTTTTAAGCAACTGTTGCAAATCTATTGGAAGAAAATGCTACTTTGGGTAGGAAAGTTTCAACACCCTGGAAAACTATTGCCCAATTAAGTCATAACTTTGCTTTTTAAAAATGAGATTTGATAAGTTTTCTGCATACTCATAACTTAAAGGCAGCTTTGATCTTCAAAGTAGAAGTTTGCATGCTATCACTTTCCACTCTCAGCCGCCTGAGTCCTTTCTGAATTTTTTTTAGTACCTCTTTGCAATTCTGGAGAGTAATATAGCACCACTTGGCTATGTGCAAGTTTTCTTTGCAAATGCTGTGAAAGGAAATGGTAATGCTCTTCCTTTGTGAAAGTACTATGGCCTTACTTTTTTCCTGTTGTAGTTTACTTTTACACCCTTCAGGTGCACGTGGTATCATTTTATTGACAGATCCCTCCTTACAGCCTAATTCTTAAGCGGTAGGATGGCTACCATGCCATCACTTCCTAGCTTAGCGCAGCTTGACATCTTGCACTTCTGCAGGAAGACATAGCTGTAACGTAATGGTAGCAACAGTGTCTGTCCACTGTGTTAATGATTACCTATGTGCTTCCATTTTAATGCCCTTTCTCAATTAAAATTTTCCAAAGCTTTTGGGTTTTGGGCTGCAGTTTCTCTGGCTTGGTGTCTGCCCAGAACTAGACTTACTTTTATTTGGTTTTGAGGGGTTGGGATGGGCTTACAAAGTGTCCAAACTCTGTTTGCTTACCATGTGTGAAAGGAGAGAAACTCCTCTCCTTCCACTGTGACGAGTCAAAATTCACGTGCTCTCTAGTGTGGATGTGCACCAGGGAGCAGGCATGGTTTGACATTGCAGTGAAAAGTGCCTTTCCATATTCTGGTGAAAAGTAGTTTGCGTTTTAGATCCATTTTGACCCACTGAAAATTTCATTTGGTATATGTGCAGAGTAATAGTTGGTTTTTTGAGCAATAGTTCAGCAAAGAACAGGCTGCGTTGGAAATGCCTGCATGGCTAACTGCACTGTGAAAGCTCCTCAAAACAAAATAAAATAATGCACGGGATTGAGGTAAAGACCTGTTTTAAGCAAAAGCTCTGTTCAAAGCAGAAGGTCTCTTTCCTGTCTCTTGAGATGTGTTGGAAATGTTGTTTGAATGATATCAAGTCCTGGCCTAAACTATTTGGGATTAGTATTAAGGTGAATGCTCAAGGCTGAACTTTTAGACACCTGCTACAGTTCCCTTTGGCACTGTTTCATTCCTTAGTTCCGTGGCAGTCACGGCATGGATAGATGCTAGGTAAAACTCAAGTACTGTCCTACGTCAGGTCCTTCTTCAAAGCTCACCACTCTGAAGTCTGATAAAGCTGAATGCTTAACAGTAATTTCTCATTCATCAGAGTGTCTCCACAACTTTTGCTTTTGTCTGACCATTTTTTTTTGCTGGCCAAAAGTAGGTGAGAATCAGAACAGCTGCTTCATCTTTTCCCCACATGCTTGCTCTGCTCTGAAGAGGATTATGTCATTTTTCTACTTCAGGATCTACTTTTAAACATCTTGTGTATTTTGTGCTCAATCACATATAAATTGCCTGTAGTAAATTCAAGATTTTCTGTGCGTCGTCATCTCTTCCTGAAATGACAGAAGTCATTTCAGAAGAAAAGAAGGAAGGAAATGCCTTTGGAAATGAAACTGGTCTTTCAGCATATGGAAGTAGTGCTAGAAGCTGCACAAACAGGTTCTACAGGAGACAAACGCGTGATAGAAGTTTGAAGTCATATACTAGAGAAAACGAGTAACATTGGCAGAATGCGTAACTTAATCTCCTTGATGAACTTCTTCTTAGCCTTTGTTTGACAGAGGACTGTGATTGCTGTTTTAGTGGCAGTTTTCATCTTTCACCACCTGCAAGAGAACTTCTAGTTCTGCATTCACTGTTACTAAAATTTGCTGGAGATGTATGCTGCATTCATTTACTCTTTGTTGTTCCTCGTGGCGTCAAACAGATACAACCTTCAGAGTAAACAAATCAGCAACTTGCATGCCCCTAAAGCACCTCGAGTGGGCATTCAGTATATCTCCTTTTTTTGTTTACTTGAGTTTTGTTTTTTTCTTTCTTCTTCCCATGACCCTTTGCCCTCCCCTTAATATAAAATTGTCCTCTGGTCAGATTCTCCTGCAGTAGATCTTTTGTTCTTGCAGTCACAGTGAGAAACTTGATTGAGATAATGACCAGATTCATCGTACAAAGGACACACATGACCTCCAGTGAGCAGCACAATGTGAGTTAGACATCTTCAGAAAAAAACAAAAAAAAACCCCAGAAAAACCAAAACAAACCCACAAGCTCAAAGGGGACCAAATGGGGAAAATGAGAGAAAGAGGCAGAGAAAAATATTTTTGGTTCATCAAACTGCTGCTTGTTATGTTCCAAACACTAAGGACCTGTCTACATTAGGGAAACTTTGCAAATGCTTCCCGACTTTGCCACCACTTTTCAGCTGCATCAGTAGTAATATGTATGCGGAGCCCAAGAATAAACGGGCCACCGGCTGGCACTGCTATCTGTTATTTGCATCTTACTTTAGGGCACATCTGGTAGACATGGTGCTTAAAATTCCCGCAGCAGCTGGTAGCGGATCCACGTGAGAGCTGCCGGCCTTGGCTGCAACTGGTTTAGCTGAGCCAGTGGTGTCAAAAGAGGGAACGTTTTGCCATGTTTTCCTAGTGCAGACTGAGCCTAGTGCTGGACTGCTGCTTCATGTTGGTAACACTGGTGTTATTATCCAATTTATTCTCTGACTTTTTAAATTTTTATGTTATTTTTTTTTTTTTTTTTAGAAAGAGATAAAACTTTGTGGAATATTTTTCATGAAAGGTTCTCTAAAAGTCTTAGCTGCAGCCACATGAAATCAAATCATATGCTGTATAAAAAGATTCATCTGTTCTACTTTATATTTGACTAAACTATGCCAGTGTTTGACTAGTCCTTTTTAATGAGCAGATAATATTTTGAAATTCTGGGTTACAAAACAGAACTGAAAATCTAAAATACTTTTACAGAGCGGGCAGCTAAAGTTGCTGAGCAGCAGGAGAGAGAGCGAGCAGCACAGCAGCAGAATTCCTCCCCCCGGGCAGGCACTCCTGTCGGGGCTCTTATGGGGGTGGTGCCGCCACCAACACCAATGGGAATGCTCAATCAGCAGTTGACACCCGTTGCAGGTAAAACGTAGGAGCTATGACCATTTTTTCCTCATCCACTATATCAACCCCCTTCATAACTCTGAACACTCTCTTGGGTCACTTTGTTCTTATGGAAGACAAAGCTCAACCTCTTCAGTCTTTCTTCATAATGAATATACATAACCACAGCAGTAGCCTGGTAGTCCCACATTACTTGCTTCAGTAGCGAGTAGCCTGTTGAAAATGCAGGGAAAAAGGGTCCTCCTTGTGCGGTAGTCCTGTTCTGTTTGTGTGCAATCGTGTTTATTCACTCTACTTTGCAGAGTTCGTGTTTAGCCCTGCTATGGCAGGAGAGGAGCGAGCTAAATACTCTTCCAGTGCATGCAGCATCAGTGAAAGTGGTAAAGTAGGAGGAAAATTATTTTTATTTTTTTTATTGTCAAGAAGGTGAGAGGCAAACAGAATCCAAACCAGATTTTAAATCCAAGCAAAAGCTTCACAGAATTGCCAATTAGACACTGGTAAGCAGAGCAGACTAGGTTCTAGAGCCATTGCAGAAACAAATATGAAATGCCAATATTGCCAGTTTTATCAGGTGATTTTTCAGAATAGAACTGAGCTTGGAAAACTCTTCCACAAGGTCCCTGTTGCTGGGTGTTGTGGTTGTTACCAGTGGTAATCCGACTTGAGTTTGTACGGAGTATGCTCAGAGTAAGTATTTTCAGGATCAGACCTGAAGACAACATAGTCCACTGGAGATTTTTGTATGAGAATCAGCCATACATCGGTGAGAGAATGAATTAGGTATGACCTAATAGGTTGTTTTCCTTCCCCAATTTCTAATTAAAATAATTAGATTACTTCAGTAAAGGTCAAAATAGTGCCGAGTAGGTAAAAATGAGTATTTGGAGGGTTTTTGTTTGAGTTTTGGGGTTTTTTTAACTTTCCCTTAAGGCATTCCAGTTATTCCATTTATTCTTTTGTCATTTTTCTTTTTCTTTCCCGTCTCACAGGCTGTGGCCATATTTAGAGCTGACAGCCTGAAGCGTTTTTCATCACGATCTCTAAATCTCTTTTCAGTAAATAGGCTGCATGGATGTTTAAACTGAAGGCACATTCCTTATTTGCTTTATGGTCTCCAGATTACAAAGCATTTGTTTACATGGAGTTGCATTTTTCTTTTGTTTTTTTTTCACTCTGTTGTTGATAATTTTCCTCTGAACTGTTTGCAGTTGGTCTATGTTTGTGTGTGTGTACACATATCTGTGCATATATTAAGAAAAAGAAAAAAACAAAACAAAAAGAGGTTCTCCAGTGCTGATCTCTTTTGTAAGTAACCTACTTCAATCTAGAATATGTAGAAATGTCATCCTCTTATGCCTGTGTTTTCTTGGTTTGATTCTTGGTTTTTTGGCATTGAGTCACTTGTCCAATTTTTTTGGAGGTAGGTGTTGATGGGCAGTAATAGTTACTATTAACACTTTCTTAAAACTTTTCCAAAAATGTGCATTCTGCAAACTACACATACTAATTTACTTCCTGCGGCAGCCTCCGCAAAAGCAAACCTGTATTTAAGACCATTGTCTTATTCAAGCAGTTAGACATTCAAGTCTCTTCATTTTGGCATTGTGAAATACTTCCTTAAAGTAGATGATCGAGTGGATCTTTTGAAACTCTTTCTATTTTTGTGGCCCATTTGAAAAACAGTCTTTTGTCTTTTGGTTTCCGCAAGTCTTACTTAGAAGTATCTTATTCTGTTGAGACCTTTCACATTCTCCTCCATCATTTGATTGCTTTTCTCTAATTCAGAGAACTTCTCCATCACAGAAGTTCATAAAACTTCTTTATGGCTTACAGGTCCAAAAAATCTGGATGCCTTCTGAGATGCATTTCTCTTAGCATGCAGTGCTTTAGTTTCTTGTAAATTTAGGCATTACAAAAGTTTATTTAATCTGATGTTGTTATAGTAAAAAAATGGGAGAAAAAGTAATTTGAAAGACATCTTAAATCACAGCTGTGGGAGCTGGAAGTAGTTTGCCCATGTTGACTAGTTTAAAATAAAAGTGGTAACTCATACATGGGGTATGAAAGTGGCTGCTCTTATAACCTTGTGATGAGCTACAAGAACTGATTTCTCATGGAGATTTGATGACAGCTTTATTAATGCAGCCAGTTGTTGAGTGAGTATTTTATTTGGAAATGTAGAAATGAGCTTTCGTGATTGATAAATATGGATTTGTTTCATCGGAGCTTTTTTGGTTTGTTTGTTTTAAAGCTTCAGAAGTGTATGTAAATGTGTTGAAGATGCGATTGCAGCTCAGGGTGCACTGGAAGTACCAGGCAGTAGCTACAGTGAAATACCTTTATGCTAGGGATGCTTTTGCTGTTTTTCTTCTTTTACTTTTTCCATTAGAAGTATGGATTTCACTATGTTAATAAAGAGGTACAGATGAGCTTCCAGATACTTGAAATAGGTACCTAAGACCTATTTAATAAGGGTCAGTCTAGGTGTCCTGTGGAAAATGGAGGTTTGAGGAAGATCAGTTCTTTATTTTCTTGTTGTTTGCTCCATGTAAAGCTTTTGGAATTTCAGGTTTCTCACCTTTGTAACTCTTCCTGGGGAAGTGACAAATTTAGCTTGTATTTTGGAGCTGCTCAACCTGTTTTAATCCTGAGCTCGTGACATCTTTTTTTTTTTTCAATCAGCTGGTTTGAGTTTTTGGCCAGTCTTATTCCAGAAATCCCTGTTCTGAAAGCTTCTTTTATGAGTTACTGGGAGTGTGGCAAAGACTCAGTAGGTGGTTTCTTGGAACAGATTATAGAAGCCCCAGCAATTTGCCATTTCTAAACTTACCTCATCTCTCTAGACTTGCTTCTGTCCTCTGCCATCTTTTCATTGTCTTTCCAACCCTTTTCCTTGGTTACCTGACAATGCATCCATTTAAATTAAAAAGCCTAGAAAGCAGGTGAGGGACAAGAAAGTTACTTTCCAGGACCTAATAAACATAGTGCAGTTATGTTGTGTAGGTTCACCTCATGGATAGCAGCAAACCTGAACCAAAACCAGAATAAGCTCTAAATTGTCTTCCTCACATGCAGAAAACTAAATTTATGAGCAGCAGCATAATACCATCTTCGTTGTATCATTGATTTTCCTATAAAGACACCTTGAAGACGCTGACAGTAAAATTCTGTGAGGGACTGCAGGTGCTCCTTGTAAGTCCTTTTACTTCCATCTAGTGCCATGAGTGCAAGTTACTGCAGCCCAGCACATCCAGTGCTATCAGGTTTAAAATTTGAGTTACTTCCTTAGTTCATACTACAGATGATCAAATAAAAATCACCCGTCACTGCCATTAGTTTTAAGTATGCGAATGTTGTAGGGCTTTTGTGTGTTAATTTTGCACATGCACTGCAGAAAAATGTATAGGTTTTTATTTTTGTTCCAGTTGGGTTTGGTGTCCGAGCTAGCCCACATAGCGGGGCAGTACATGAAGCTTGTGTAGTTAGTGTTGTGTTCATAATCTGTATGCAGATGGCAGAGCTTTAAGCTGTATTAAAATTGCTTGCGTTAGTAACATTTAATTGTGGCTGAATTTATTCCTTGTGTTAACATATCTGAATATTCAGCATTTATTGCCCCATGAGAAACATACAAATACACTAAATACTAATTCATCGAAAGTATAGTGTTCCATATTTATAACTTTTTTATTTTTAATTTTTGTTCATTTTTGCAAGATACTAATTGTAGTATCGTCTTGCTGTACTAAAGGTGCGCTTTTTTTTTTTGTGGATAGTGCATGTTTTACTGTGTAGATCATATTGCATGTTATTGATGCATGTTTGAAATTTGTTGTGTCCTTCAAGGCATGATAAGTGGCTATCCACCGGTGCTGCCACCTTTGCAGGGCCCAGTTGATGGCATTGTTAGCATGGGCAGCATGCAGCCACTTCACCCAGGGGTGCCCCCACCCCACCAACTTCCGCCAGGTATGCCAGGCATCCCAGGCATCCCACCACCCGGTAAGAATGTCATCCTCATTCGCTCCTTATTTCATTTTCATATACTTGCCGTTTAACCAGTTGTTACAGAAATTATCTTCAGCTTGTTTTGGTCATAGTGTTTGTTTCTGAACATTGCAGGTTTGTTTAGCTGCAGCGCACACAATGTACTGCTGAATATGAGGTATATGCAAAATGTTGGCAGAACAGCATGTCCAGTAAACTGGCAGGGAAAGGTTACTGGAGAAATGTGACACTGCTCCAGCAGTAGTTTTGCTCCAGCTAAAAATCTTGACAATTGTGCTTGAGGTTATCAGAGGTCTGAAAAGCTGAAATCATGAAATCAGCCTATTCATATCCTTATGTCATTTGAACAGCATCCCTCCACTCCTCCTTTTCGTGTTTAAAGTGGGCTTATAAATTAAATTTATTACTCTCATTCCTTACTGAACTCTTTTTCAGTATGGTGATGTTTATGAGTAGTCAGACTGCACTTAAGTGAACCTGGTCATGTAAGAGCCCTTGGCCATTGGTACACTGGCATGTATTATTATAAAACAGTGTTCAGATTAAACCTTGTTGATAGAACAGTAACTGGAAACAATTGGGGATAAGGTGAACTCAGTATACTATTGTGGCCAAATTTTGAATTGATTTTTGAGAACAGATCTGCTATATGTTTGCTGGCTTTGATGAAAAGTGAGGCTGAATGAAACATAAACATATTTCCAGTGTTGATACCATTAACATGTCCCCATTATGGGGAAAAATGTTCATCTGCCTCTGATCCTGTTTTCTACTGATTCTTTCAGTTTTTACCTCTGATAACTCATGTGCGTATTTAAAAGATGTGCATCCCATATGCCTAGCAGTTAAGCTGTGGACAAAAATGGTCTCGTTTGCCTCCCCTACTCCACTTGCAACTGTGTTTATCAGAAGCTCTGTTAAGGTTTTTATGTGTATGTAAATTGGTTTGGGTTGGGGTTGTTTTGGGGGGGGTTTTTTGCTTGGGTTTGTTTTTTTTTTTAAGAATCCATCAGTATTAGGTGTGCAGCTTGCAGCTTCACTGGTGTGTAAGATTCACCATAATGTCATGTAGAGGGAGTAGGAAAACAGCTGTGTGTTTGTGAGCCTGTCTCCAACTCACCAAGGCAGTGACATTTAGCACACATCAGCCAATAAGAATGTTTGGGAGGTAAACCCAGGACAATGCATTTCTCTGAAGAGTTTTTCCCACTGGAGAAGTGGGCTGTATGTATGGTGTTTAAAACTGAGAAGATATGGATTAGGGAAAAAATAATGCCTGGGAATGGAGGACTACATGTGAAGTGGTGCTAAATTGGGTGCGGTGGGCTAAGAGTGAAGCCATGCTCTGATGCTGGAAAGGTGAGCGTGCCCTCTTCCAGACCTCTTCGTTTTGTACCAAAAAAAAATCCGTGCCATATTCCACAACTTGTATTACCAACGTTTTTCCCAACTGCTCACTTGCTGTTGGTACAGATGCATTTAAAATGGGGGCTGTGATCAAATGGAAAATGCATTCAAAATATGCTTTAGTGTGCAAAATGCAGTGACACATCTCTTGATCACTGATACAGAAATTTGCATGCAAATTAAACCCTCGGGAAGAGCATAGTTAGTTTGCAGCTTTTCCAGTGAATGAATATGAGAAGTGGCATAAACAGAAAGAAAAGCAGCAGCACACATAACTTTCATTTTTTCAGACCAAAGCAACTGTATGTAAAATATCAGGAACTGCATGACATTCATTTAGATTTGTAAATTTTTGTATGTACGACTGACATGGGTGTTTTCTGCTGCACTCTGTGCAATAGGGAAAAACATGAATATGCTTGAAGAAAAACGTAACAGTTTTTATTTTTTTTTAAATTTATTTCAAGTGTTCATTGGTCTCATATACAAGACTATTTAAGCTTAACCTGCAAGTTGCATTTTATATTAGTAAGATCTAACAGAATTTGTGCAATGGCTTGGATTTCCTCCTGCTGTGAATGTATTTTATAAAACTGAACACAAGGAAATGTTAAATGTTGCTAAAGCAAATTAGCATTTCCTTTCTTAAAGGATTCCAGGAAGATCCTGTCAAGCCAAAGGTGTATATTATAAACAAAAAGATGTAGTCAGGCAATCACTATGTAACATGAAAAAAACCTGAAAACCAAAAATTATTCATTTTGCATTTCTTTAATTAAATTAATTCAACAGGCCACATATCAATGTTTGATAATTGTCATGCTAGCTTTTTTTTCCCCTTTCATTCAGAAACTTCTAAAGTGTTTTTTTTATTGGGGGATAGGGGGATATTTGAATGTCATACATCTGCTTAAACTAACTGTGAGCAATGATATCAAAGTATAAATTCTTACTATAGAAGACCAAAGAAGCATTTGTCACTGCTCTGAAATAAGACTAGTTATTTTATATTTTGGAATATAGGTGTTATAGGCCAAAATGTGTCCCCCATGGTAGGCACTCCAGCACCCGGAGCAAGTCCTTTTGGACAGCAGGTGAGTCATTTTTTTGCATTATTTATGAGGCTGTAAGGCTCTGAATTAGCATTTGAACAACATCTCAGTTAAGACATATAGGGATGCACATAGCCTTTCCCAGGGAGAACATAAACCAAATGTACACCGATGTATTTAGAACGAGTTAGTATCTTACACTCAGAGTGTATGTCTGTATTTGTTGATTGAATAGGTTCTGTCCAGTGGGATAACTTATACAGTATAAGCAAGACAGTGTTTTGTTTTGTTTTGTTTTCCTTCTACTAAACTAAGACAAGTCATTTCAACACACTGCTAAACTGCTGGTAATTTAGGTTTTGCGTGCTTTGGTGATGCAGAGACGGTGTTGTCCACTCTCTCAGCTGTTGATGAGTGGGCAAAAACTGTTTTGTTTGCTCCCATATTTCACAAACTGACGAAGCAGATGTTCATTGGCAGTTCAGAATTTGTGAGTTTGGGTAACAACGATGATCAGATGTTCCTTCTCAGTGATTAATACAGATGAAGCGTTCAGCACATTTCCAATTTTATTGACTAAATTTTTGCATCATAAAGAGAAATGTGATTTTGGCTAGAGGGTGTAAAGAAAACCACAAGTTGAGCAAGAAAATAGTAAATTGTGTATGTCATGCCACTGGGTTATTCCAGATCACAGGATATCTGTGCTAAGAGTTCTCAATACTGCTACTTAATCACAATGGTGAGAATTCTTCTGTGTGACTGTGATTTTTTTTTTTTTTTTTTTTTTTTGTCTGCCTGCAATTTTTGCCTGACAGCGATTAGAGTTTATTCTGTGGCAGTATCCCCATCGTCCAAAGATCAGGGTCAATTTGGATTAGATGTTTTAGAGATAAACTCTGCACTTCACAGACCACATGGTTTCTGATCAAATTAGAGAAAGCATGAAATAAAAAGGAGTCAAAAGGGGTAATTAATGTTAATAGGGGAGAGGAGAAATGGTGATAGTAATCAGAGTATGTTTACATAGATTAAAAATGCGAACGATGTTGTCTGCTAAATATGAACATGATTTGTTTGCACTTCCTCTCTCTGTGCGTCTTGGTGACCCCAGCAGATAGTGCTGGCTGAAGTGAGTGTCTTCCAGGGAGATTTTCTTACGCCTTTGCTCATAACCTGTTTTGAAACTCCATTGTATGAGGGTGGCCTGATGCACAGATGTAAAGTGGCTTCTTTGCAGTTCCCCCAAATGTGATCTCTCTGTTGCTTTGTCATTGCAGATAGGAATCCTTGGCCCGCCAGGACAGCAGGCACCCCCTCCGTATCCTGGCCAGAGCCCAGCAAGTCAGCCGGTTATGCAGCAGCCCACAACTCCCATGTTTGTCTCCCCTCCACCAAAGACACAGAGGCTTCTTCATTCTGAAGCCTATCTGAAGTATATTGAGGGGCTGAGTGCTGAATCAAATAGTATTAGCAAGTGGGACCAGACCCTTGCAGGTAAGGCTTTTGATACGGAGTGGGATGTTTCCAGACAGAACATACTTCTTCGTAACCATTAATATTTTTTGCTTTTATGGAAAATGCTACATAAATCTGCTGCTTACTTAATAAAATATACATGTGCAAGTAATTGTTAAAAACAAATCAACAGACTGGGTATATATATGTTATCAGCAGGCTAATTCCATTGATGTTGTATA
Source organism: Cariama cristata (assembly GCF_000690535.1). Lineage (NCBI taxonomy): Eukaryota > Metazoa > Chordata > Aves > Cariamiformes > Cariamidae > Cariama > Cariama cristata. The sequence continues at coordinate 27,439 of NW_009616822.1, forward strand.
AATCTAAGAATCAATTGTGTGGGCTTAAATACTAGGGGTGAAAGTTATACTGTAGAATTATATTAGCCTTTTTCTAGAAAAATCAAAGCCAGTAGATAATTGGACAATTTCTTGACCTTCCAGCACGAAGACGAGATGTCCACTTATCAAAAGAACAAGAGAGCCGACTCCCTTCACATTGGTTGAAAAGTAAAGGGGCTCATACCACAATGGCCGATGCATTGTGGCGTCTGCGAGACTTGATGCTACGAGACACCCTTAATATCCGTCAGGCATACAACATAGAAAATGTTTAGTCACATAATTGCTTCTTTCTTTGATACTGGCATATAAGGAGTTTTGTGGAACAATAGCTGTTTTAGTTACTGGGTGGGAAGAGATAACCAACAATAATTTGTATTGCATTTTACTGTACATTGCAAGACCATTTTTATATAAGGACACTTTTAATAAGCATATTTCACTTTTTGTTATATTAAGTTGACTTTATCAAATACACAGATTTTTGCATATGTTTCCTTTGTTTGAAAGGCGATTTCATAATTGGTTAAGTGTAGTCAAGGATTCATCTTTCTTATACTTTATTGCTGAGAATCTGATGCCATTGTTTTTATATAAAAGAAGAAAAAAGAAAACAAAGTATTTACAGATTGATACAGTGGAATGTGAAATTAGTCATAGTTTACATCTTAGAAGAATGTGTGTACATGTGCTTGTGTGTGCTAGCCACTTCAGCAGAAATGTCGCTTGGATGAGAACAGGGAGGATCTCTTAAAAGAAGCTAAAGGTAAGATGTGCATTGATGCTAGGGAAAAATGGCGTTTCAAGTCAATACTGAGGCAGCTGAGTGGGCCACAGCAATCATGAAAGTGCTAGTGTCGACGGGACAAGGGTGTCTTGACTGGTGATGTTGTCCAATCCTGTCCAGTTATTTAATTGTGTAGCCAAGGCCATTGTGATCCTGAATCAGTAACAGAACACATGTGCTGGCATGCCCTTAGAACGTGAAATGTTTCATCTACCATGACCTGCTTTGGGGGTTCTGTGATGTCCCTAACACCTAGCGGTGGGAAGGGGAAGATTCCTCCCTAAGCAATTCTGTCTGCGTATAGGAGAGGCATGCAGAACTTTGAACCAGTTCAGGTCTTGGAAGGTAAGTTAGAGGAGAAGAAAAGTTGAGTTGTTTTGTTAGTGAAGTAATGTGATATTTTTAAATTCACACATATTCTGTTAATGATTGGGCATTGTAAGAGATTTTTGTATGCTTTCTTTAAGTGTATTGATTCATCTTAATGAAAGTTTTGCAATGCAAAATTTGAGAGAAATTTGACACTTAAATTAACTTTAAAGTAAATACTACTGTATGGTATGTGTAAGTTCAGCATACCAAGTACGCTGGAGAAGTAAGAGTACTTGCGTTGCAGCCTTCAGAGGGCTTGGGGTTTGTTTTCTTGTTTGTTTTTTTTTTCATTGTTTTTTTTTTTTCCTAGCTAAGTAAGGTAGGTGTAGACTCTTCTTGCCAAATTTCAAGGTTGTGGCTGCCTTCTGCTAAAGACTTACCTGTCCTCATAACTGACCAACCTTTTGGACTGCAAAGTTATTTGTTTACAGGTAAATCCTTTAATGTACTTAATTTTAGAAAAAGAAGTAATACTTTTGGATTGCATTAAGTAACTGAGAAAGCTATATTAATTTGAAAAAGTTGTTGGCAGAATGTGGTCACTGCAACTCAGTGCAAAAGAACTGATTTACTGATACACTTCATCTTACTGCTAAAGATGTCCATCACGTGGAATTGGTTTTTAAAGTCTAACAGTACAGAACATTTTCATTTCAGTATATTTGGCAGAAGGTTAAATATTTTTCTTCAGATACTGGATATGTTGGGTTTTGTTTTGCTGATATAATTCATACTGATGAGGGAAGTGACATGTGCAAGTATAAACCGTTATTTAATTTTACTGGCTAATTCCTCTCCCTCTCCTATTGCAATCCTCCGGTGATTGCATAGAAAACCATATAATTACAAATAGGCACTTAAGGACAGTGTAGGTCAGATGTGCAATGGATGTGAAGAAAATGGAGCTAAGCAACATATAGGAAAATTACAATTTTGACTCTACAAGTAGCACACCTGTGGTACGGGAATTTTTTTACTGGCCTTTGTAAATGACCAATTTTATTTAATAAAGTAGAAACTGAATAGTCTTAGACCATACCCATATACACCGTATCATCTTAAAATGTGTTTAAATTACCATAGGCTTTGCAGTTCTTAGCCACAAAGATGGGATGTTGAAGCGAATCAGGCAGCAAATCCTAGTTTTTGAGTATTTGAAACTATCATGGATTGTACTAATACACCACCAGATTCTCCTACTTCTCAGCATTAACAAAAATTACACCAAAGAACCTGGGATGAATTTTAGTTAAGTTATTGTTTTATTTATTTTCTTTTGAGGACTGGATAGGACTCCCTTTGGAGCCTGTATAACTCAGATGTTTAATTTAAGGTCAGTGATGAGCAGACTTGCAGCACTGGCTCTCTCCTGCCCAAGCAGCTGAAGCCCTACTTTCACTGCTTTTTCCGGTCCAGGAGCAAGAGATTGGAAGTGCAAATGAAACCTGGGTCCTTCTGCAAGGCAGTGCAGAGCACTACCACTAAAGCCACTGGGCTGGCCCTAATCAATTATTTTAAGCTTTGTTTATTTATTTCAAAATCATGTCTCTGTATATTGGAGGCATTTCAGTCGATGGCAGTAAAATTTAGGATATAATGGCTACAGTCTAGAATTCAAAACCAGCAAAAGAAACTGTTTTCTGACTGGTTTAAAAAAAAAAAAAAAAAAAGGAGAAATGTCTGTCTGTCTCTCTCTCTTTATGGGTGTTTGAACCACTCATTTATTTTCCACTGCCGTTCATTGTACTGGGGTAAACAAAACTTTCATATTAAAATAAAAGTATGTATGGGAAATGGTTGGCTTCTGTGAGAGTGGAAAATAGAATAATCTAGGACCCGTATTTTCATAAACCAGTTGGAGACGACTAATAGTTATTTGTTCTCTTCCTCAGTCCTTCCCTTTCATGAGAAAATTTACTGTTTGTGTAAAAACTCAAAATGTTGATGTTGGTGACTTTTTTTTTTTCCAGTGTATGTTTTCGGACCTGGTTAATCCATGCTTGGCTTTTCATTAGATCTTGTACTCCTGAAGGTTAAGCTGCTAACCAGGTTTATAACATGTATGTACCATCACTTTGTTTACTTGAGTCTTTTTAATTTGAATAAAAATAGTTTGGAAAGTGTTTTGGATTAACCAGGTTTGAGTGTCCCATCAAGACTCTTGTCAGGATTTTATTTCAGGTAATTCTGGCTGTTGCTGATCCAGATTTTATCAAGTCCTTGGAACGTGCGTGCTTGTGTGTGGTAAAGAATCCTTTTTATATTGTCCTGTATATTGCAAGACATGCCTGGTAGGTGATAAGAACAGTGATGCTGAAAAGTATGGTTGAAAATTGAGCCATAAGGAGCAAGAACAATAAACCTTGAAAAATATGTGATGCATTGGAAACAAGCTGAGTGGAGATAAGATTCAGTCAGTCCCAGATGCCCCCACATTAATTGCCTTGAAAATAAACAGCAAGGCTTAATTTCATACTGGAAGCTAACCTGGTTCAGGACTGTTTTATGTAGCTGTGTAATAAAGGAAATCAGAACAGCAATATGGAAAAAGCATCTTTTACACATTAAAATTTTAAACCAGGATAGAAATTTTTTTCAATACCACAAACTGCAAGAAAATTAAGCAATAGCAACCTCTCCAGTCTCAAGGTGCCTCTGACATAAAATTTACAAAGAGCTATTTAAACAACCAGAACAGATAGCATTATATTTAATTAACACACATTCATGTCTTCGACCTGGGGGATAAACGCTGCCTCTCATGCAGGCTGCCAGCTTTACAGAACTTCCACCATTCCAAAATTTAATGGTGAAGTTGCACAGAGGAGACTGATTCTAACCATCCTCTGCATCTTGTTTGCTCAGTCTGAGATACTGAGGATCATCCATAGATGTATGATGCCCCCTCTTGGCTGCAAATGCACTAAATTGGAGCAGTGTTTCAAAATGGCTGGGTACGCAGAACTTCCAGTAAGAAATGGGATCTGATTCATTGATATATGTGAAATTTTCTGATTAATAAAATAAACCTCATAGTCATTTTGCTTACTGCATTTTCCAGCAAGTTTAATTCGAATGTCATACAAAGAAGCAAAATGCCAGCTGCTGCAGTGCAGTAGGATCTGGTGATCCCAGATAAAGAGATTCCCAGTCTCTGTCATGCCTCAGATATGGTGTTCTCCTACGGTTGGTCCTTCCTGCACCAAGAGGGATCAGAAATCCAGTGCAGAAATCTGGCTGTGCAGATTATCATCTCTTAAAGGAGGCACTCGGAGAGACAGGAAAAGAAACAGAGGGGAACACACTGAATTACAGAGCAACACGAGTAACTGCTGTGGCTCAGCTCAGGTTAAGCTAAGCACAACGAAAGCCTTGGACAAAAATGGTGAAGGAGGGTCAGTCCGTGAAGTCTGTGCAACTGTCTCTACAGGAGTGTCCAAATTCAGTTTCCACTGGGTGATTTTTGGGAAGACTACAATTAATCCTCACGCTTTGTGCCAAGCACCAATGTCCAGTGACAATTTAAGGAAATTCCTTGGGACCGGTGGCTGTTGCAGGTTTTTGCACCTTTACCTGGGGCTGGCCATAACCAGAGCGCAGGTACAGTTCTGTGTATGAAGTCCGAAGTGAAAGCTCGCCTCCACTGAAGACAGTAAAAGTTTTACTGCAGGGAAGAATTCACCAATACATAACAGGTGACTATCTTTTCTTTTTTCTACTCTTGAAAAGCTGGGACAAAACTCTGCTGCCAAGGAGGAGTACAGGCTGGGCACATACATGCTTCCTTTAGCAGAACATCTTTTCAGTACTTTCCTGCCTCGCCACAGGTCTTTCCACAGGCAGCATCCTTGGGTGCACAACAGCAGGGAAACAATCAACGAACAGATCTGTTCTTTCTGCAAAATCATTCTGAATAGGTGGTGAAATTGTCCCCTCTCTAATGCTGGAGTGGTGAGCAGCATTGCTCACACGTTAAGTATCATTGTCCGTTCACAGGTGACCATTTACTGCTGCTGCTTTACTGAGTTGACGTTTTCCATGCTTGAGATCTATATTGGCCTCACTTCTGCAATTTGGGAGGTTTTCAGCAGAAATGCTTTGCTAATTCGCAGAATCTCCTGCTGCAGCCACTGCAAGGTGAACACATGAGACCACTGTTTGCAGATGCCGACCTGCACTCTGGGCTGACACCAGATGAACTCCCTGAAGAAGGAACGGACATGTTCAACCCCAGAACTGGCAGGGGCTCAGCAGTGCTTGAAATGAAAGCTGTGTTCCTGGCTTGCTCCTGCAGTGCCTAACAGCAGCAGCGGTGTGATCCCAGTGCCAGCCTGAGCTCCGAGCTGAAGGAGAGTTCTCGCTTCCCCCCCATTGCCCACCACCACAGTAGACAGATGGGAAAGCTGGAGGATGGCAAGGGAACGGGAAGATGAGAGCCAGAAAGAAGATGGGAAGAAGATTGCTGGGGAAGGCAAAGAGCACAGAACTAGAAGTCAGCAGGGATAAAACTGAGAAACCAAATGAAGACCTTGGTTGTTGAAGATTGAGTGTAGATTAAAATCGATACTAAATCCCCAGGTGTGCTCAGTACTGGAATGGGCTGGGCACTGGGGCCTTACAGCTACTATTATTTCCAGTGTTAGTGAGAGACTGGTAAATTTGAAGAATGACGAAGGACCAGCACTAGCAAATGCATTGTGGAATGAAGAATACATTTCCGATTTCTACATGTCAGGCTTCATCTTCTGTCATAACAGATCTGCGTTGCCCGAAATGGTACAATGCCAACTTGGAGAAGGATTTGTATTCCTGCACTGGTCACAAAGACCGGTGACACACAGCTCCCTGACACCAGACTTCTTGTGAGTGACTGCAGCCTGTCTCCCTTTATGTTTACCTAGCTGGAGACACCCAAGATATCTTCCAGACATGCCTGGCGCTCTCAGCTGCAAATGGGAAACAGTGCTGCAAAATAAGCAAGAATTCTGAAGTGAAAAATTGGACTTTGACTCGCTGATGTCTGTGAAACACTCTTGCTACTATTACAGGAGTGCTAAAGCAAGCCACAGGAAGTTTTCACACCAGGCTCCCGAGTACTGAGAAGTAACTAGGGCACAGGGCTCACTCTTAAAAACAAAGATATTGAAAAATTTAGTTGTTTTATGGAAACCAAGCATAAGAGAGTTCCAAAAGGCTCAGGAAGTAAAGGTAGATGGAGCTAAAGCTCAGTAATTTTCAAAATCTAGCTTTTTATTAATGCTTTATCCTTTAATGTATTGCTAGTCAGGATTTATTTTGCTGCAATGATCTGTGACTGCTAAAAGAAGCTTGTGCATGAGTTTTTGAACTTGGGCTCTACTTTGGAACCAAAGTAAAAATCTAGGTTCTTATTGTTTCTGAAATAGAGGTTTTCTCCAAGTAATTAATTTGCTGTCCTGTCAAAATATGCAGCGGCACGGTCACATCTTTAATTCTCTGTCAGTTTTTGATCTCCTGAAAATGCAAGCAGCACGAGACCTCCAGATCAAGTCCTTGGAAGACGCAACACAAAGTACAGCAGTTACCCTCCACTTGCAAGTTGAGTACATGCACCGTAACATCTTCAAAACAGCCATTGTCTCTTTAGTTGGTGAAAACTTAATTCTGTGGAAAAGAGCTCTTAGGAGTTAGCACAGGAACCCATGTAAGTATATGAACTCCCTCGGGTTTGTTTTTAGCCTGAGCTTAAGAATTGGCTTCTTTGTGGAACCCTGAGCATATACACATACCCTCAGAAATAAAACAATTGCATTAATATACAATCCTCACTGATTATACTGCATCAGTCACTCTAATGCATAGTCACTGACACACTCCCACACACCCAAGAGCTACCGTCACTGTGTTAGGGAGTAAAAGCTGTCCAGACTATAGCAGTTGGCTCTGTTTTCCTTCTTTGGGGAGACAGGAATCCTGCAAATAGAATTCAGATTTTGGGGCTGCCGTCGCACGTTCCTCAACTTGTGCCTGTTACCAGGTAAATGCATCAGACATTCTTCGGCAAAGCCCTCAGCTCAATTTATTGTTAGAGTAGCAACAATGGGTATTACAGCACTTTTAGGCAGTGGAGCCTGAATGCACGGATGACTTTCCAAACAGTGTGGACTGTGTAAACACTGAGCAGAAAGTCTGTCCTCTTTTTATGTAGTTAAAATTATGCCACATTGGAAAGAAAACAAATCAGATGTTGGAGCAGTTTCTATCAGTACAAAGGAAACTAACTAAAAATTACTATTTCCATTGTGCTGATTTATGTATGCAATATGTAACATTTCTTTCCCATTGGTCTTGTCACAAGAATGGTGTCTCATCAAGCAAAGAAAAGCAGTAGCCAGACTCTGTTGACTCAGTTTAGTTTATTTAAAAGTACTAAACAAACATTAAATAAGTGGCAGAGGCCTAAACACAATGAACTCTTCACTATTGTATTTGGCTTAAATACAAAATATTAAAGATACAAAGTAGATAGAAGAATAAAAAACCTGCCAAAACCGTCTGAGCGCGTATTACACAAACTTGCAGATTACAGTTCATTTTGCAGAGACAAAAATCTTCCCCTACCATCCATGTGGCAGTAGTGCTTCTTTGGTATTAATACAGTTGAAGCATTCAGGACCTTCCCCTTGAAACGTTTCAGCTAAAATTCATTTTTTTCCATCCTTGCCTCATACTGTCTTTCAGATCGTTTCCTACGGTAAACATCATCTGCCAGAAAAAAAAAAATTATATTAGCATTTTCCAAGTGCAAGACAGTATTAAATGTATGAAGCCTGTGATCTCTTTTTAAACTTTTCAATCCAATTTTCTCTTGCAGACACTGACTGACAGGCAACTGAAATTTCAAGCCAACACAAATCCTTATTACCACTTAAAAATAGCTCATGCTCTCCTTCCTATCCAGGCTAAAGTTCTTCCCATCAGTCCTAATGAAATGTTTTTATAGGAAAACTAAGTTTCCAGTGTGATACAGTCATTTCTTGTCTACTTTCCCATGAGAGTAATTAAAACTACAAATGCCCAAACTAGCTGAAATGAAAGGGAAATTAAATTATAGGCACAAAGTCAATGCCTGAGGATTGCCAGCATGGCTTCAGTATTTTAGCTTGCTTTTTTTGTTAATAAACAAAACACAGGAATTTACCCACCTTCATAGTCTTCCTAGTCATTCTTCCTGCCTGCCCTCACCCTGATCAGCCCTAAATATCCATCACCAAATACCACCTCTCACTGACAAAAAAAAAAAATTATCAGTCTTGTACATTGTCACTTTGCATGGATTATGGAGCAGTAATAAGGCTAAACTGCACAATTATTACTGTAGTATAGTATCATTTAGGCATAGCAATTTTTTTGTTCAGGAAAATAAGGCTTGAGCTGAAATATAATGGCTGCTACACAGACGTTGTGCTTTAGTTTCTAACCTGACTTCATTACTATACAGGTATGCCTCAGAAATACTAAACCGAAAAACCACAACAAACCCAAGCCTTCAAAAGTAAGCAAAGAAACAATTTTGTTTGTAGTGAGTTTGGCAGCTATGGAAATTGCATCAAGCCGTTTCATTCTGCAGGACACTCAACAAGATTTCCTGTGAAAATGAGAATATTCCCATATAACACACAGTAGAGTTGATGCTTTTTCTGAAGTACACAAAAATTTCTAGCAAGGTTTCTTAAAGGGAAGAACGCCACATTAAAGCAAAATGCTTTAGCTTCTAGAAATTAAGTGCCATTAACCAAGTTCTCATAACCCATTGCAGTACTTTTTTAATTGAAAAATTCACATCTCAGAAGGACCCACGCCTACACTTAAATTCTGAAAACCCCGGTGAGTCTTTCTCAATGTAAAAAAAATTTAGTATTCTAAACCCAGTTTGGTTGGTTGGTTGTTTTTCCCAGTGCTTTCTGCTAGGGAGGCAGAACCTGGAGTGTCACATCCTGCACTAAGGAGAGAAGTGGCCGACATGCCATTTATCTTTAAAGTCCTCCAGGTGAGGACCCCACCACCAGACCCCGCTAACTCTGTTGTTAAGGCCCGCCGCCTCCGTTGTGTGCACCGCTGGCAGGTGCCGTGGCACGCGGCACCGGATCAGACCCGGGGCCGGACCGGGACCACGGTGGGTGCGGGGGGGGCAGTGATGACTCAGCAGAGACCGGGCCCCCTCCT
>NW_009616823.1:0-20164 GCF_000690535.1 Cariama cristata
CTCTTCAGATTACTCTCTGAAACAAGATTTTCATGGAAGGCTTGGGAAGGATTTACACTTAATCACTTCTTTTAATTAAAAGCTTCTCCTCCTCCATCAACTTCTTTGAGGAATCAATAAATCACAAATTTGTGATATTAAAAAAGGAGTCGTCTGCTGAATTTGTTGCACAGCTACCTAATGGTGACTTCATCCAGAGTATTACTCAGTGCTTTGGATTAAAGCCTCTGAAATTGGCCACTCTGTTTTTGTTTGCTTCGCTGACTGTTTGAATTTCTTTTAATGCATGTTGTCCATCTGTAGCATTTGATTCTCCTTGGCTGTAACGTTCCTCTGACAACAAACGGGCATGTTCTGCTTGCATTATCCTGTATAACTATTACATGGCAGTAAGACTGCTTTTGTGAGAGTGCTTTAGAAGTCTTCCAAGCAGATGCTGAAAGGCACTAAACACAACTGGATCTGTCATTGTTTCAGATATTTCCTTTTATTTTTTGTTTCCTTTTTTCTTTCTCTCTCTACCTGCCCTGTTTAAAATAACTGAGTGCTGGCAGACCCTTGTCCTCCCACACAGAACCGGTGATGGCAGTGAAGCTCTCATCATATACACGATGGCAGTGCACAGCTGAGGCTGCTTCTTCCTTGAAAGAGCAACAGCAACAGAAAAATGTGAATTACTTCTGCGTTCCTGATGTGAATCATAAATGGTAGCTCTGCCTGGGGAAGTGGGTGCTGCCTGTAGTAAGAAACAGCAGCCAGGCCAAAGTAAGAAAAAGATGTAAAATGAGTCTCATATGCCAACAGGATGGTAATTTGGGGCCTGATATTTCAATCTGATATGTATTGAATAATACATAATAATTAATTATACTAGTATATGTGTGTGGCGCTTCAAGACATCGTTTAGTGGGTTTAGCGGGCATGGTGGCATCGGGTATACGGTTGGACTTGATGATCTTTGAGGTCTCTTCCAACCATAATGATTCTATGATTATTTTCAAAAGTCTTCTATTTCCTTAAAACGTTTCTGCAGTGGTTAGGATCAAAAGTTTATATGACTGGCTTTTGAAGTCAACAGGAAAAAGATATGCTAAGTATAAGAGGGATCGCAATTTAAACCTGAAAGTCAATTGATTTGAAATAAATATATGAAAGGCTTAAGATGAGTAATTTAATCTTATTTTATGATGAGTCAGGAGTATCCACACAGTCACTTCAGCAGAGTAGATAGGAAGTGTGGTGTGTTTTTGGTTTCTTGGGGTTTTTTTTGTTTTTAACTAACACTATAGAAATCCACTGTACCTGGATTTTGTGCCAAAGCCCTCAGATGTCTCTAGCAAAAAATACTTGTACGTCAGTTGTGTTTGGCCCGAGAACTGTCATAAGAAATTAGATGTCTCAGGGAAGATAGCAAAACAAACTGTGAAACTCATCCTACCATAAAATTAAGTTGCTAAGTACTTTCACTGGGAGAAAATGGTTATACTTAAGGTCAAAATTCAGCCTGAGTTGAGGGAACAGAGCTCCCAATAACTTCACCTGGATACTTGCCTGTGTCTTTGGGGCTAAATTTTTTCCTCAATTGAATAAATAACTTAGAAGTGAGCTTTTTGAGCAAGTAAAAAGAAAAAACATCTACATACCAGTATGGATCAGTTCTGCTGTGAACAGATGTTACGCAAAGATCTACTTGCTCCTGGAAAAGTCGGTTGAAATGTGAGGATGTGGTTAATGAATTGGTGCAATTGTTTCCGACTCAAACGTTCCAGTTTTTAATGACTTAGCAGAATCTAAAATGAGGTTCTTCTTCCCTGTTTTTATTTTTTTTAGTATCAAAAATTTATTGAAGCAGATTAAAAAATTACTTAAATGGAACGGTAAAGAGAGCGGGAAAAGGAGCAATTTACAATTGTTATAGGAATATCTATTTTGAACCTTCAGAATCTAGTATGTTTGAAACTGATTTAAAATTTGGCTGCACAATTAGCTAGAGGAATGTCAAAATGAAATAAATACATTATTTTAGTTTCATCATAACTACAGGAATAACAGAAATTCCTCTTTTTTTATTTACCATGAGAATTTTATTGCCATGAAACGTTCCTTATAAACCAAAATTATAGATATTTGTGTCATTAAGAAAAAAATCTCAAGAGGAGAATTAACAACTTCACGCAACATGTTAAATGAGCTTGCTGTTGATGCTGGTTTTGACTCCTGTAGGTGAGAAGTATGTGTAAGTGTCAGGCTTTGCGTTGGATGAATGTATTTAGAATTTAAATAAATTTATTTAATGCAAGGTTGTTGTTTTAATACCCGACAGCTAGACACAGGCTGTTGAAGTCAGTGGAAGGATTACAGCTGAATTCTGTGAATTAGGCGTAAAGTTCTTAGAGGTCTCTTTTAAAAGAAGCAAATACACCCCATTCTTTTCAGCATAGCTGTGCAGCACATGTACCTGTCCCACTCAGGCTTAGGGAAGGAGGGAGAACTTTAGCCTGTGTTTGAATTTAAGCATATTCTTTAACTGTTGTTCCCCACAAAAACTGCTTTCCCTTTTCAAGGACCTTAAGTCATTCACTAAAGAAGTGTTTTACTCTTGTGCCATAGATCTATTGTGGTAAGTATTAATCGTACCCTTTAAAAGAGATACTTCTTTCTAAACACGTTTCATTTGTATCTTTGTATTAAACTGCAGTTGTGCAACCTTATTCTTTATAAATGTTCTTTATCACAATGACTTTCCTGGTTTTCTTTCCTAAATTTTTCAGTAAAAAATACTGTAGCTTCATGTTGCATCCACTTATAATACAATTTGCATAATAATTGAAAGTAGGTTGACAACAAGGTGTAAATTGTATTCAGAAAACAAAGAAGTTGACATTTAGTACGATTTTTCCAAGTACAGGAGAAAAAAAAATACTTTGAGGTGTAAAATATATTGAAAATGAGAGAAAAGCAATTCATTAGAGCTTGCAATGATGCAAGTATTCTGTAGTACAAGAATGTGCACTTTTTTATCATTAAGAGTATCATATAACTTACTCATTTTAGAACTTGCATGATGCTGCTACTGCATTTTTTCTATTACAAATGTGTATTATTTTTTACAACATTATAGGATAGAGAAAGAAAGGAAAATATGTAGAGAACTAACTATAAGCAAACAAAATTGATGTTTTTGAAGGATAAAGGAAAGGTGGTGGAGTTAATTGCATACAGTTCCAAGTAGCTTTAGAACTAGCAGGAGGAAATTAGCTGTTGTGTGAAAACAGCATGAAATGTAATTCAGAGCAGCTGTCTAATTTATCAGCAAGAACAAACTGCTCATGTTCTTAAACTGTACTCAATTACTCTATCCAACCTTCTTTGACCTGTTCAGCCTGGTGGTGTTTGCTTAAAACTAAAGACTAAAGAAAGTTTGCCAACCTTTTAAAATAAACTGAAAGAATCCCATGAGTTTCCTTTGCAATATACTTCCATTAATTTTTGAATTTATGTAACTCTGCACTCATTGCTTCTTTGGAAGAGTTACGTGATGTTCTGTGCTTAGCAGTGCAGAGTCAATAAACTTGCCGTCTTTGTGACTGATTTCAAAATATTGCCGAACTGATGGCATAACACCAAGCTAAGGGATTCTTTGCTGTAGGAAATAACTATGAAACCTTGAGATAAAAACTATACTTTGCTGGTAGCCCATTGGGATTGCTGTTTTATTCTGTGATTGTAATATTTCCTCATGTACTGACCATGGCTGTGTTCATACTGTTTTTCAGAACAATCTTTTAAACTCTATTCCCTCTACATTCTGTTTGGGAACTGAAGAAAATATACAAACCAACTACAGAACAGATGTTCAACCAGAATAAAACAGTGTAACAACATCAATTTTTAATCACATACTCCAATTTACTCTGTCAATCTCTTATAAAACCCCATCAGCTGTTGTTGCAAATATGAAGTTTCTGTCTACAGAACAGAAATTTCTCTTAACGTTTTTAATTTTAATAATACTTTCTTTTTCAGTGTAGGTAAGACATTTACATCACAGAACGACAGAAGGGTTGAGCCTGGAAAGGATCTCTGGAGGTCCTCTGGTCCAACCCCCCTGCTCAAGCAGGGCCACCTCCAGCCAGTGGCCCAGGACCATGTCCAGATGACTTTTGAGTATCTCCAAAGTTGGAGACTCCACAACCTCTCTGGGCAACCTGTGCCAGTGCTCAGTCACACTCACAACAAAAGGGCAACCTGTGCCAGTGCTTGGTCACCCTCACAGTGAAAAAGTATTGCCTGATGTTGAGAGGGAGCCTCCCGTGTTTCAGTTTGTGCCCATTGCCTCTGATTCTGGCACTGGGCACCAGAAGATTCTGCATATAGTTCTGACAAATGCTGTTACTGCAGACAGAATTTAAAAAAAAAAAAAAAAAGTATTTTTCAAGGCCTCCATGCTGTTTAGATGATTTAGCAAACCTTACTTATTATTCCTCTGATGAGCAGGACAATTGCTTCTGTAGAAAACTCGATGTGCCTTGGTAATGTTCATCATACTGGAGTCTTTCGGTGCTTGACCTAAAAAAAAAAAAAAAAAAAAATCTTTCAGATGATGCCATTTTTGCAACCAAAATGTAAAAAGCACCTTCCAGTCCTTATTACAATTTTCCTGCTTTCAGCTTTTTTCCTCTGTGAATTAAAGATCTCTTTTGCAGTAGAGAAAGCAGGTAACAATTCTACTTCAGGTATGTTTTTAACTGTATGCAACTTACACCTCTTCGGACATACTTTTGGAGCATTTTTAGGGTCTTAGTAGAGCCAGCTCAGTTATAAAAGTATATATGTATATAGATATCTTCTGTAAGGCAAATAGAAACAGTGTAAGGTGTTTTTTATATATATACATACCAAAACATACCTTGCTAATAGTTATAGCCTTAAATCTACAGTTAAACCAAATGCTATTGAGAAAACGCCAGTCACTAGGGGTTCTGGACAAAGGTATTGTCAAGTGGACTAGAACTTGGATAGAACATTTATAGAGGCAGTGTAATGTTCTTAGGGTTCTGTAAGACAGGTGCCAAGGTACTCTTGTTTTAGAAACTGTAATGGCACTAAACTTGCCTGGTGTATCTGTATAGGTAACAGAGGGACTGTGGGACAGGTCTCAAAATACAGCAGTATACGAGTGCTCCTTGAGAAGTCTTGCAGGGTTTTATACTTGATCATATCTTGTCTGCAATGGAATAAAGTGCCAAATCGTTAGTGGGAGTGGAATGGACAGAAAGAGTAGTGGAGTGGGAAATAAGTAATGAAGAGGAAGAGTATGATACACAATGGCATCTGGATTTCTGGGTGAACTGCTCATAGACAGACAGGGTTAAGTGACTGAAATTAAATACCATCCGGTGTAAAAGTCAGAAACAAAATATTTGAATTCAGAGAAGGAAGACTTTGAAGTGGAAAACAATGGCTCTGAAAGAAAGTGAAATGGGACTTCACTGGGAAGTGCTGTGGCAGGGCTTATTTCTGTGCAGGGGAACTTCACGCTACCTCTGGTTTTGCCTTTCGGTAGAACTTGTACTAAATACCATGTCCCGCTCTGGTGTATGCTAGTTGAGAAGAGCACTGAGAAATACGGGATGAGAAGTAAGCAGCATACTTACAAAGGAGGACTCGGAACTGTATTTGTTTCGCTTTGTAAGAGAAGGTTGAGACAACTTGACTGCAGGGTACGACAGGAATTTGCTTATAGAGAGCACTTCAGTCTAACAGACAAAGGTATACCAAGATATAGTGTCTGTCTGAAGGATATTAAGGACAGTGTGTGGGGTTTAAAAGGGTTCCTTCCCTCCCAGCTGGTGCCATATTCCATCTTCAAACTTGGAAGTGCCTTCACCTCGCGCCAAGCTTGAGTTTCTTGTCAGTGCCTGTGGGACCTTTTCTGACTCCGCTCACGTTCCATTGGTTTCCTAAGGACTCACCCACATCACTGAACATTTTTGCATCTGTCTCATCCTTTTTCATGCTTGGGATATCCTTCCTTGCCTAAGCTCCCTCTCTGCCCATTTTTTCCTCTCAAATACAGGTTGTTGCATGGGGACCCACAACATTATCAATTGTAAAGTAAGGTGGAGTAAAGCAATGAAACTTCTTCAGGGGCAAACACCATCCGTTCTTCTGTGCACTTGAGCTTACTTCACTCATGGTTGCACTGGTTTAAACCCATTTGTTGCTTCTGGCTAATGTTACACTGAATATTGAGTTTTCGTTCCCTGTGTATCCTATTGCATTTTTATTTTTTTCCAAGATGTGTCGTGCATAGCTTTTAGCTCAGCCAAAGGTGGTCCTTGTGTGTCTCGATGGAGGGGCTGGGAGGCATCACGCAGTCCTGGGCCTTAATGCAGGTGACTGTATTAAGCAAAGATCATCCTTATGTGCTGTCCACATGTATGTATACGGTCCGTAGGTGGGCATTTTGAAAGCACTTCTGTATCTTGGCTGGCCTAGGCTTGCTAAAAGTCTGTAGGGATTGTGCTTTATAGGACAAAAAAAGAAAGCAGACACTAAAATTCAAACATGCTGCAGTTCCTTAAAGACTGCTGTTTGAGATGACAGAATCTCACAAATGAGCTTGAACGGTTCAGTTCCAAACGCGTCTTCCTTAGTCATGACTTGCAATAGCCGTTTTCTCTTCCTTGGTTTCAAAACTTTCCTAGGTCATCTGTTCCGGTAGGGTTACATGGGATATTTTTTGAGTCAGGAAGCATTTCTGTGCCCAATTCTACTTTGCTGTAGAAAAAAACTTGTGCAAAGTGAGGAGTCTGAGGAAGGGAAAAACAGGACAAGTCTTTCTCTTGAAAGTAAGCGGATGAGTCTGTATTTACTCATCAGTTAATGATGCACGAGTTGTACTTTTAAATAAAAATATATGGAAAATAATAGTAAAAAATTGTTTCCATAATCTTTTCATGGTGAGATATGAGCAATTTTAAGACAGAAAAGACTTTTTCTTGCAAATCATTCACATGTGCAGAGTTGCTAGAAATCTTGATTGTGAACATTACTTAACAGGAACAATTGCATCTCATTTTACCACAGATTTTACGTAAGTGAAAATGGCTGAGAAAGGTTTCGAGCATCCTTGAAAGAGCCTGTTGCTGAAGAGAGAGCAAGCTGATGCCAGATGTATAATAGTTCCCGAGATTTATAGAAGAGATGCTTGAGGACTATAGGGAATGAGAAGGACAACGGTGGATTGGGAATGGCTAATAAATTACAGATGACAGAATTGGCTGCCTGAAGTCGTGTGTAAAATCA
Source organism: Cariama cristata (assembly GCF_000690535.1). Taxonomy (NCBI): domain Eukaryota; kingdom Metazoa; phylum Chordata; class Aves; order Cariamiformes; family Cariamidae; genus Cariama; species Cariama cristata. The sequence goes on from NW_009616823.1 coordinate 7,312, forward strand.
AATTATCTTTGTCATAGTAGTTCTATTTTTAAGATGCGTGGGGTGAGGAAGGGTTATTGGATTCAGCCTTTACCTATAAATACAGGTGGTTCATGAGTAAGTCAGGAGTGGTCTAGAAGTGAAAAAAAAAGTCAGTGTTTTGTTTTGACAAAACAGGCTTGGAAGTCTTCCATTGGTTAGGGATGTAGTACACAAGGGTACAGTGTACTTATTGTCATCAAAAATAAGTCAGTTTGTGTCCAGGACTTCAGATGCCAGTTCAGTAAGTTCAAGATGTGCCTAAATCTGCATGTGTATGTAGCTGCGTTGACCTATATTGTGAGAAAAACGTGGTACCTGCTGCAGTATCTTAAGTCAGTTTATAATCCTAAGTGGAAATTGAAGTGAACTCAGCAATAACTAGATCACAGATGGTTTTCTTTTGAATCTGGTTCTTACCTCACAACTGGTTTGAGGTTATTTCCCTACAGCTTGGTTGGCAGTAGACTGAACTTCCCCAGCTGATTTTCCCTTAAAAAGATTTGGGAGCCATTGTATAAACCTTCTGCCAGTATTTGTGTGTTGGCCATGGACTCTGACAAAGGAGCAGATCAGGCAGATAAGGTGAGTATTGTTTCTTAGCAGATCTCTTTGCAGAGCGACTTTGTGGTCTGTGCCTTTGTCGTCGCCAAGATGCACATTTTGAGAATTTTCACATAACTGAAATGGTAAATAATTGTGGGCTCTGTTTACAGACTAATGCTAACTGTCTAAGCTTCATCTGGTGCAACTGGCATGCCTGCATTGAGGGAGAATAGTCATGATCTTTAATACGTCTTAAAACACTGAGAAAAATGGCAGTAGTTTATTAAAATAGCTGTAAAAGCTTGTTGGTTTTTAGTTAGGACTCTCAGAAAAACAAGTGGCAGGAAAATGTTCCTTTTTGTAAAGATAGATGTATGTTGGGTAGACCTGTTGTTACCATGTTATTTTAAAAAATGGTTTATTCTGATAAATGGATTTCTGGTTCCATCCCAAACCTTACTATTCCCTTGCTGAGATAAAGTGCAAACAAAAGGTTCTGTTTTGCAAAGAAGACTCCAGCCTGAGAGTGGTGACCATTGACAGTAGTTAGGGATATAGCCGAGACGTGGTATTTCGGTGCTTTTAGAAACAGTGGGATCAACATGCACTGCTCAAATCATGACTATGGCTTTGTTTCTTGTTCTTACAACTTTCCTGTGTGTCTGACCAGCTTCTTGAGAAGTATGACATGAGTTTGTCTTGAGAGAGTTTCAAGGTTGGACTTTTTTTAATGATCAGGCAATTACTTTTTGTTTCATATCTATATATGCTGCTAGCATGATTCAAAGTATGTGGCAAGTGGCACTTGGTTTCAGTGACTTGATGTGCATTTCTCCTCTCTCCTTTTGGCAATTAGACCTAGTTAGTAATCAGCTCTTTAAATGCAGAGCACCTTTTATGTTCTTGGGCAGTACCATTACAGTGAAACTCTGATCTTCACTGGAGCCCATAGCTGTTACTTTAAAAACAATAATAATACAGTATGAGTGTGCAAAGAACAAATAAAAATATACTGTTTATCTGCTTGTCAAAAGGCTGTCCTTTCCTATAATCTTACAATGCTTTTATTTTTGATATCCAAGTACTTTATTGTACAATCACCATCCCTGCTTCAAAGAGGGTGCTTTGTTAATGATCTCTCTGTCGCTTAAGGGCAAGGATAACAAGGTCACTGGGGAGAATAAAAATTAGAGCAGAAACCATTCCTTGTGTGCGTTGTTTTGCTCATTGAAGTATCTCTCCTTTATAATCTTTATTCTCCATAAATTGTAAATAACGTGATTTGACAGAAATACAGATTGCCTTACTACACAGTAATGAATGCTTTAAGAATCATGATCATTTGGGAAACTATGCCAAGAAGCAGAGAATTTTGTCTTCAGTCATCCAAAAACGTGCATTACAGAGCTCATCTTCATCTTTGGCATCTATCAAACAGCTCGCTGGAGGCAGCAGAGCTAGTAAACAAAGCGTGTTGGAGTAAAATGGTCCCCCATGGGGAATAATTTAAAGTCATTGTGAAGTGTTGTTTTCAGAAGACATCAAATTACATTTCCACTGGAATATCAGACGTATTAAATGCATGTGTGATGGAGAGTTCAGGTTAAAAGAGGCTGCTGCTTCTGCGTTCACTGAAAAGCTCAACTACTCGCATTTGTCTCGGTCTCTCACATTCTGGCTCTGTACAAGCCCACAGTACATCAGCCAATTTGTAAGAACGTTATTTAAGATGTGGCAACATCTTATTTTATTTTATTTTTTTATCAGTCTGTTTTATATATACAAAACCAGAGGCTAGTAAGTAGATACTGTTTTATTGTCTCTCCAACTGGGCTGCTTTTACGTTTTCAAACGTATACAGTATGTCCATAATATATTGATAGACAGGATACAAGGGCCTCTAATAAAGAAACAGGGAATTGCAGCTACAGTTTTTGAAGTCTTGTTTTGTTTGCTTTGCAGCTGTCTCTTGTTTCTTTGCATAGCTGGAGATTGCATTTGGCCCAGGCGGTGAATTGGGTTACCTGAACCCCAAATTTCTGTCCTGAACCCTCACCAAGAATTGCTCCATTCTCTAAACCAAACTCTACAAAGAGTTGCAGGTGTACATACTTGGAAGGTGGTTTAGGAGAAGGATGTAGAGGTGGATCACGGGTCAGGTTTTGCACTTCCTCTCTTGAACAAAGATACTGTTGTATTTTCGCTTCTTGACATCTGCTTAGCAAAAGGTAAACTTTGGTATGGTGAGCTGCAATAAACTACTGTGAGCTTTGTGGAAGTATGAACAGGTGTTTGTTTAGGGAATTTGGGAAAATGAAGTCTAACAAAATGATTTGTAGATTGAACCATTTTTCAAGGCGGAGACCTGCCATATCCATCACCCTTTTAGCCACAATTCTAAAGTATCATAGTGTTAGTAAACTCCTCATTACCAGAATTTCCTGTTAATGTCTCATAGACTCTTCCAAATAGCAAACTGTACTGAAAATCACTCACCTACGTGTCTTCTAACATTCCCTTTATGTGGATAGTCTGCTTTTATTAAGATAATAATATCTAATATTATTACTGAGAGTTAAGTCAGGCCATTAGACGGTAGAGACCCAATTCTTTGCGTAGGATATGATATCCATCTTGCCATCTCTACCATCAGGACCCACACGAAGTTACTTTTCTCCCCACCTTTCTTTTGTATGCTGAATTTCTGCCTTCTTCCCCTTCCAATTACAGCCTCCACATCAGTGCTACCTTTTCAGAAGCCAAACCTGCTATTTCAGTGGTGGTGGTTGGAGGCTGATAAGAGTGCCGAGGGCTCTGTGCAGGGAGGGGTTCTGGACAGCAGATTAAGTGAGGCCAGGGGTGGGAAGGGTTAACTGGGGAAGTGGCAGGGGACACTTGTATGCAGGATGGACCTGGAGACGTATCACCTAACGGGTACAGCCAGATGTGGAAGCGAAGACAGTGCCGTGTGGTATATGGAAGGAGAGAAGCTGAACCATGTGGAGCAAGCACCATTGAAGGCACAAGGGTGCTTCAGCCCTTTCCAGGTGTTAAGGGGAGATGTTGGGGAGAGAGGCAGTTTTACTTCTGGCCTTGCCCATGTTCATCACTGTGCCAAACCATTGGAGGGGCTGGAGAGCAGGATGTGTGCCTTGGGTGTATTTTGGTAGCGGCTTTGTCTGACCTGAAGCGTGAAGGATGCTGCTGTGCGCTGAGATGCGAAGTTATGCGGCCAGGCTGTTGCTCATTTGGGACTTACAAAAGGTACTTGAAAGCCACGTGCAGCCCGTACTTTCTCTCTACTGAAAACTGTTCATTGTGTAAAAACAGCCAGGTAATCTTAGTGCCATTGTACATTTAGTTAATTTAGTGGGCAATTTTTGATTTTATTTATTTATTTTTTTTTGGTGGGATTTGGTTTGAAGATGCAGAGCATCTGAAGTGATATGCTGCCACACTCAAAAATACCCTGACCTACTCATTTGGAAGATCACCACCTTTTATGTTTGTTCATTTAACTTATCTAGCCTAATTCGCTGTGCAAGTGTTGCAGCAGGCTTGCGCTTGGTTCACTGGTGGCTCCTTAAATGCTCCCTCTTCCAGATAGCTGCCAAATGTCAGATTTCCAGTCCATGTGTGTATGCCCATTTTTCAGTTGCAACAAAAGAAGGATTGGAGCTTTTGAAAAATATGCTTTAAAGGAGCTCTAGCATGTTAGTGTTTTCCAATTTTCGGAGGTCACACCACATTATAAACAATTTTTGTGTTGTCACTCAAGAACGTTTGGAGAGTTAACTCAGTTCAGATCAGCATTATTTTGAAATTCATAGCTTTTAGATTTGAACTGGATATTCAAAAAGTGGAAACACATTTCAGGTTCCTTCATTTGTTTTTATGATGGTAACATTTGGTGCCAAATGGGGCATTTTAATCACTTTTTTAATGCTGAAATTACAGGGTATTTTTTTTTCTTAGCATGCCACATCAGAGAAGTAAGGTAATTAGAAGAAAAGATTCATTTGTGTGTCTATAGAGCTATACTTGGCAGTCCACTGAATTGTCATTTGAATTTCAAAATGCTTTGAGAAGTACAGGTTTACATTTATTAAAAAAACCAAAAAGCCTCAGGAAGAATTTTTTTGCAGGGCAAGCACCATATGTAGTTTTATTGTATTGTATATGGTGGTGATTTTAGCTTTCGAAGGAATACAGAATTAGAAGTAAACCTGCATCTGCACTCTGCTCTTTTGGTTTTTTCATCACTGAAACTTCATTGATTTAAAAACTACGGGTGTGAAACTTTCCTCATTAAATTGCATACTACAGTTGATAGGGCAAATCCATCTAAACTAATATCTTCTCTCTGGAAAATGAAAAAAAAAAACCAACAACAAACCCACTGAAACCTGAAGTGTTGCTGACCTGTTTTATCTGAGTATCACATAGCAAAAAAGGAGATAAGGGAAAGCATGCTCTTAAAATATTTAAGATGTAAGAATTTGATGCATGTTTTAAAAAAGCAATATTTAGGGAGACTGAGAAAAAAGACCTTTGCATTATTTGGTTTTAGGTGGTTCTTATAAGCCCATCAAAGGCAGCTATTGAAGGTAACTGCAGTGTGTGAACACTCTTGTTGGTATTGATTATTCCAATAAGTTCAAAGATAATAAGACTGGATGCAGGAGGGAGTTTTGGGATAGGATAAGCCTAAAAGTCAACATAGTGAGTGTGAAGGAAAAGCTGGAAGAGGGACTGCAACATAAGAGCTGCTTTGCTGAATGTTAAGCGTCTGGTTTTGCCTTGTTGAAAGCGAAACGCTTGTGTGCACACTTCATATCTAGAATTTCTTTCACCTAAATTTTCTCCTAATGATCAGAACAGCCTGTTCTTTTACTGTGTGTCAGGAAAAATGGCATGACGGTGGAGGGAAGTTAGTCACGCGGACTTTTGCGGTTGGCGCGAGGGATGAAATGGTGGCCTTTTTGAAAACCAACACAGAACTCCCGCCCGTGGATGCAGGATCTCCGCAGAGGGCTCAAGCTTAGCAAGTCATTTTGACACTGTGACGATCCCTGGGAAGGGGCTGGGGTTGTGCCCACTATGTTAAGGTTTGACAGTACATGCTAGGGCCAGAGAAATTTGTTTGGTGACGAGACTGTTTCATTGGTCGTGACTGCCGGCTTGCATACGTCCCAGTGCTTCCTGCGTCTCAGTACTGGTACCAGCAAATGCCACCTGCCAGCTCAGTCTGTGCTTAAGCTTTGAAGGTTGCCCCAAATTTTGTAACCCTGTTTATTAATAAGGGTCCCTAAAGATCCATTTGTATTTGGCTATTTATTCATCACTAGCAGTAAGAGTGTTTATACTTGTTAATGTTTTTTAGAAGTGTTCTTAAAAGAAAAAGTTAATGGCCCCTCAGTTTAATCTGATTTTAAACTGTTTATCATTTTGCTTCTAGGCATATGTGTTTTCTTCCATTAGTATTACTAGTGTTTGCCATAGTCAGACTGCCGTAAGTAGGACCCATTGCATTGCAAGTGGTTCCTTTTGTGCGTAGCAGTGTCTGTAAAGTTTCTTTTCTTTATTTAAAGGATTTGACTTTTTTATTAGACCTAAAGGCTATTATGTTTTAAATGCCATTTGTTTTTCATTAAAAAGGCTCTTCTATTTTAAATCCTTGACTTATTTTTATTAGAAAAGTAATATGCAGCTTTTATTTTTTTAAATTTTTTTTTAATTTATTGGTGCTTAATCCATCAGCTAAATACAGAGCTGTAATCCCATATGGCAAAGTATGCCTTGCTCTGTGTGTGGGTGTGTGCACATGTCTGTATGGGCATGGCTATTTTTATGCTTGCGTCGTTCTTTATTTTTCTCCTTTGACTTCCTCTGCTTCCTCTAAATTTGTCCCGCTGCAGAAATTCTGAATGTTGATTAAAGATTTATTTATATTCACGTGCAGAACTGGAAAATCAAGGCAGTCCTGAAGGGACCAGTGTTCATCCTTCTTTTCTTTCATTCTGCCCATAATTAGAGACGCTCTTTGAATGTGCTTTCTAAAATAAAAACTTACATTTGATACGTTTTTCTCAGTTCATCTGCATTGAGTCGCAGTGCTACCTCCTGTTTTAAAATCAGACAGATGAACCATCTGCTGGAGGCATATGAGCGTCGTAGACAGGATCAAACCTACAATTTATCAGCTGTACCCTTGTTAGGCGTTGTCATATTAGTCGATAACGATCTCGGTTGTGGCTTTCGGGAGGAAGTGGGAGGTGGCGTAAGAAGCTTGGAAGCTGCTCAGCTGCAAGTAACGTGTATGCCCAGCGGATCTTGCTGCCAGGAAATTTGGTTTGGTTACAGTACAGTTACAGCGGAGCAGAAGTAAGAGTTCTTAACCACAAAAGTACACTGAAAAGGAAGATGGCAATTTCTGCAACTTCTCCTTTTCTGGTGAAATTTTATGCAGAGTGCAAGACTCCCAACTGACATCCTCCCGAATCTCGTCGGTCCTGTGGAGGGGAGATACTCCGAGGTGGGGGACCCTGTAATGGGGAGGGAAAGGGGCTGGCACTGAGCTCTCCTTCTTGAAAGATTCACTCGCCATGGTGCGTTGCAGAACTGATCAAGAGATTTTGATGCTGGTGATCAAACTAAACGCGTTTGGTTTACGCATGTGACCCAAAGTTGTTCTTGCCCGTCACCATCATCAACACGCGTTCACGTGTTCAGGTTTGATGAGCTGTGGTTATCGTCAAGGAGTGTTAGCGAGATATCTGTGTGAAGAAGTGTTGTTAAAATCTCCAGAAACACGGCATAGCAATTATCACGCTGGGCACAAATTAGCGTGAACCCATTATTAATTTATACCTCGACGCAAAACTGTAGCACAGAGAGGGAGGTGATGCTGTCCTGCAATAAACTGCAAAAACCATGGTGGGCTTTTCAGCTGTTGATTTTATTTTATTTTTTTTTTCCTTCTAATTTGAAAAGGCTTTTGTGTGCTTATGAGAAGTACAGGAGAATGAAAAAAATTCTTCTGTTATGCAAGTTAAATTATTTAATAGTCCTTTTGACCTTTTGCTTATGAATTATGAATTACAAAACTTTGCAGGGGTGTCAACCTCTGAAGCAAAATCTGTAATTGTTAGAACTGCAGTTTGGCATCTTCTGTTCTTTGACAGGTTGGGTTTGGAAAAGTAGTTTAACTTGTCTGTTTCATATTCATATTCTGTATCAAATTTACTAAACTATTATTGATTTAAAACATTTAAGATTTTTGTTGGTTTTGACAGTTCACCTTTGTTTCTGCTTTTCTCCTTTTGTGTACAAAATTGGTTGTCCCTACAAGTTTTACATGTACAGGCTACTACAGCTGAGAGAAATACAAGTAAGCAGATCGATTTCAGTGACAACTATTGCCGTTTTTTTAAAATACCAGTTCTGCAAATGCTTACGGTCTCTGTTAATTTAAAATTAAAAGTCTGCAAACATGTTTTTGGCTTAGTCTCCTAACTGTGGCTGCACTGGTGTCCTTTCTTGGCCAGCTAATACTTGGGGAAAAAATTGGAGTAGTTTTGAAGCTGATAAGAGTGAGAGATTCGTTTGGTTTTATGGACCATCGTGGTTTAGGCCTGACCCTGAAAGTAAGCAGCTTTTTGAAGAATAGATGATAGTTTAAAGGTTGCAACCTCGAAAATCTTTTTTTCTACATGTTAGCCTTATAGGCCTGATTTTTATCTTTCCCATAATTCTAAAAATGACAAATACCATACTACTTCCTCATTTTTAGCCTTTAACCCAGTGTGAAATTGGAAATGTTGGTTAAAGTTTAACCTAAGTGACCAAGTGATATTTGAGAATAAAAGATTCTAAAATGGTTCCAGTTAACAGAGAGGATGTACTCTTAATATTTTCCTGAATCCTTGGACTTATCAAACAGAAGTCGTTTCTATGACAAAATTTGATTCCCATAGGTGAAGTTGCTGCCGTGTGCAGGAGCTGTTGTCCACAGGAGGAATTATATAGAGTATGAAAAACTGTATTAAAGGAAATTGGAGTGAAAGATATTTTTTTTAAATCAACAAAAGAGGAGAAAAAAGTGTGATGATGGTGATTAAGGAGTTCTCCTGATCGAACTCCAGACTGTCCACTGCTATGTATCTTATTATTTCCTTTTTTTCTTCTGAAAAGGTACCATTTACTTTCTTTGCATGTTTTTTGCGTACGAATACTGTGGTGACCTCTGTGATGGCCATCTCCCCAGTGGTCCAGACAAGTTAATTTTAACCAACTCGATCGATGTTAGGCAGAAATTCTTCAGATCTATCTCATGAATTTCTGGCCTGGACTCCTGTTCCCACGCAGAAACCCACCAATTTCAGATGGGCTGTGTCTGGTTTTGCCCCTCTGGGTTTCAGCGTAGACTGAAGTTTACAGCTTAACTGGGAAGAAAACCCTGGGGAGATAATTTCAGACTCTTAACTTATTCACTAGAGAACACTGCTTCTCATACAAATTGCTACAAAGCTCTGTACTTAGTGAGGCCAACTGTGAAATGAGAATAATAATGCTTATGCACCTTTGTAAAGTGATTTCAAATCTACAAATGGAAATTTAAGTTCAAAGCATTATTATTAAACACATTTTCCGGATAGGGTAATGAAGAAGAGAGAGGCTTAGCTCCTTTTCTTAGTATCTTTTTCCAAAATGTATTAACTCGCTGGTCAGGGTGTATTTTCTGTGCCTCTCTGGATCTGATAAACAGCTGATAAAAGTCTTTTACAGCTAATATTTAGTCTGCATAAATTATGCTTGTAGATATTCAGCTATAATTTCCTCTATGAGTTGACCCGAATGTTGCTTAATACATAAAAAAGTGCTCATCAACATAGAAACCATTTAAGTTTTTAAGGAAACTTTGATTTTAAGAGGGTGGCTGTAGACTATTAGATGATCAACAGTTCTATAAATTTAAGTACTCTGTTACTCCATGAAGCAGATGAAGGAAGCCAAAGGTTTCCTCATGCAATCATATTACAAAATCATTAGATTGAGAAATAGTAATAAATGTGGTACTGTTTTAATTACCCTTCTGTTTTTAAACCGTCAGGATTTGCATTTTCAAATGTAGCTCCTTTGCCGTAAAGGCCAGAAAATGGCTTTAAATAAATTAAATGGTAAGACTGTACATGGGACTTTTTGAACACTGGAAATGGCAAACTTCCATTGATTTTTAAAATCTGTCAAATACTTGAGTTTCAAGCCTTTGAAGCACTGTAAGCAGTTGTCTGTTAAATTTCAGTTTCTTGTTGCAAGTACCAATATGATTCAGGGTGCACTGGGTTTTGTGAATTGGTCTCGCGCTCACTAGGACGCTGGTTCGGCAGAGGTTCTGGTGGAAGAGCTAAGCACTGTCTGAATGGAAGCAAACGTGTAGTTTTGAGCTTTAAATCTAAGCGTGCACTACGGTGTCGTTTTGGTGGATTTTTTGGAGTGGGTCATTGATGTCTCAGACTGGGTGTGCTGAATGTTAAAGATGTTTTTAAAGGGCGGTGATTAATCGGTGAGCTCTTCATACTTCTTTCTCAGTATCGGTCTGCTGAGGACGTGTGGACAGCTGCGTGCACTCCAAAGGCAAAGCGACCTTAGAAAGAGAATATTAAAAGAGACTGGAGAGAAGTGCAGTTCTCTGCAGAGTTTTTGAAGGATCACAAAAAGCTGTGGTGAATTTGGACAGAAGAGCAGTGTAAGCACTACAATACGCATTGAGGTCCACTTTAAATCGTCAAATAAACCAGAAGACATCAGGATGAAATTATTTTATGGTGGTCTTTATATTCACTGCAGGAGAAGCAATAAAGATATTTACAATACAAAGTTGTGTATAAGGAACCTAAATTAGGTCTCAGAAAGAGATATTGCTTATTTAAAAAGCAATGTTCACTAAGGCAGTCGTGTTACTTTTCTGCTGTAAGGATTTATGGTTTTGAAATGGTTGTGCCCCATAACTCTTAATTAAGCTTGACAGTTTTAGTATTGAAACTGAAGGAGCTGGTTGGAAAGACAGTCTGCAAACAAGGGCCTCTCTTAATGGTCCCAGAGCTTGTCTTTGTTTACAGGCTTTACTGTATTGTGGAGGAAGGAAGAAAGTAACAGTTATCTTTAATTATACATGATCTGCAGCATGTCAAAACAAGGGACTATAAACAAGCACAAGTGCCTTATAATAAAGGCAGTTATCGTAGACTTTGTGTAGTGACTAAACCTACCAGACCTTACTTGTTTGACAAGTCTCTTATGGGAAGAGATTGTCATAATGATTTGGTGGGTCTACTTGCGTAAGTCGTCTACTTACAGGCATGCTGGGGGGGACCTGCTTTCTGTATTTGCTGGATATGGTAACCTGTTCTACCAGAGTACAATGTGATCCCAGTAATACTATGAGACCATTTACTTGCAAAAGGCTTTTTCAATCTTGTTTAAAAGTTAGATGAAAGATGAACAGTTCTCGTTCCAAAATTTTCAACTTTAAGTAATTTTTTTATACCTCTGGAAGAAGCATCAGTATTCTGGCAGTGTTCTACATTAGTTTCTGTATCACCCAGTAGTTTTCTTTCAAAATGCAAATCTTGGCCAGTTCCTGGTTTTAGTAAGCCCAACAAATAGCTTATTGGAACTATTCAGTCCACAGAACTTTGATTTTAGGTCTTATTTTTCTGCGAGATGCAACACAATGACATATTGCAGAATAAAATTTGAAGAGGAACTTTGTCCAGGTTACATAAAAACTCCTTGCGTGGCTGATAATGTAATGCAGTTTTCATTGCCTTTGTTTTTTTAGCTTTCTCTTTGTTTATTTTAGCTTGTTTTCTCCAGATGTAGATTTATCTGTTTATAAAATATATAGAAGTAGGTCTTAAAAATGTTTTGTTAAAAAAAGAAGCTAGTAGTGGATGTAAAGTTGTAGTATGTCCTAAAACAGGCAGCAGAGCTGAGCTGCCTTCGTTAGGTAAAAAATTAACTCTGGAAATAATAAAATGAAGCTTATGAAAACAAAAGATTATTTTTTTTTTTTTTTTAGAAGTGAAATGTTTGTGAAGGTTATTGGCAAATTACAGTCATTGCCTTTCCTTCCTGTGTCTGTTAAAAGGATTCTCACAGTAGTAGTGGAAGATGTTCTCCTCCTCACTCTACCAGAACCTCATTCTGGGGGCCTGAACACCCTCCCACCACCACCACCACTTAGGTGGGCTGTTGTTCTGACCACCATGAAAGCCCCGGTTGCCCTTTTCAACGTTCTGGATGGCACACTGGACCTAGCATCAGGTCCACTCCCTTCAAAGTACAGAAGAATCTACTTTGGGAAAACCGCAAGACTGAGAAGGTGGTATGGGCATGAACATCTTCTCTGGCATCCAGCTGGAAGAGGTGGGAGGTGTTGCAGAATACTGTTTCTGCATGGATTTTCATCAAAGTGTATGAGGTGAAATTCTGGGAATCAATGGGAGTTTTTTCATCGGTCTCACCCATTATATCTGAAGAGGAAATAATTGATGGTTGCAGAGATCACTAATAATTTGCACAACTCTTTTAAACTCAGTGAACATTCTAAATACAAAACCCAACCAACTCCAAAGGCCACGATAGCCTGGTTGAATGCTATGTGCAATTAAATAAGTGCTTAATTACCATACAAGAGTTTAGGACAGTAAGAGGTACTGTATTTCATTGGGATGGCTGCAGGGAAATAGGGAAACAGAAGTTTGTAGAGTTGTCAAAACTAGAATTTGGCCAGAAGCCATCTGTGATTTGTAATGTTTCTTACAAGATCAGGCTGAGAAGCAGAAAGGAACATTTGTTTTTTTTAGTATTTGCTCATTTGCTGAAGAGGAGTGTGATTTTCCCGCAGTCTACATAATGCCTGTTTTCCCATTTCTGCGACATTACTGTCTGCACTCGCAACATTATACTGGAATTTAGCCCTTGGGTTATTCAGCAGATGCTCATATATGGCTTTTAGCCACGAGGTGCTCATCTTGAGTGTAGTAGTTAGATGGTGTATACAGGGCAGAGGGAGAATTCGGTGTATACAAAGGGTACGGTCCATCAGAGTAAGTGTACTAAGAAGGAATCAGGCTGAGCTTGTCGGTGGGAATACCATGAGCAGTGGGAAGAGCGAAGCATCTAGAATCCTGCTCTGTTGGATTTAGACATTTTATGCTGTGCTGCAGAAAGTTAGTTCCTCCTTTTGTGACTCCAAGTGCTGAATCTTCTGAAGACAGTGAGA
>NW_009616823.1:20195-26583 GCF_000690535.1 Cariama cristata
ACCGCTCTCCTCACCTGAAAAATACCCTGAAAACCCAGAGGTTATGCTTTTCTCTGAAAGCATGTGACGCGTTAGGAAGGAGGGGATGGTGGGTATAATGTTCTTGTAATACCATGGTGAAGTAATTGGAGGATTTATTCAAGGTGTGAAAGAGGTTTAGGTAAGTAAACATTGGAGAACAAACTGTATCCAGGTCAGTGGACTTCCACGTGCTCCTCCTGTTTAACTGTTTTATGAAAATAATTCAAGGAATTTATTTAACTTTTGGAGCAGGGAGGGAAGAATCTGCTTTGCCGAGAATAATGTCATGCCTGGGGAGGAGAAGTGTCTTGACTGAAGTGGGATTGGGATGCGAATTCCCTCTGACAGAGAAGGAACCTGGATGTGGGTCATCAGCCTCCTGAGGGAGGGCTCCAACTGTTTATCCGTGCTGATAAAAGGTACGGGTCCTTCCCCGTTTTTAAAAAGGAGGTGGCTGACACCGTGAAGCCGGATCTATCAGGTGTGCTTTCAGAACAGCTACTTCAAACGTGCCCTTCAAATGAGAGCAGTCGAGAAATATCTAGTTGGTGGATAGCAGTGGTGTTTTGAGATCAAAGGAGGCATCAAGTTCCGTCAACCTCTCAGGTGCATCTCGGTGCAGACAGAAATCAGACTTTTATGTGCATAAGAAATGTTAATGCGGATGACTGAAGTGTCAGCGGAGTGCTTGGTGGCAGCAGAGCAGGGGTTGTGAGTGCTGGGCAGTCAGGCGCTCACGCCTTCACGTGGATCTTACTCTTTGGTCAGTACTCTAATACGTACATCATTAGATGTCGGTTACATTTTGTTAATCCTATAGAAAAAACCCAAAGGTATCTGTTGACCATAGATAGGTGAAATAAGATGGCACTATACTGTTTGCAGAGCTGAATGCTTGCTGAAGGTATTGTGCTTTACACCAATTTGCCCAAAGAGACTGCTGATGTCTGTCTGCCCTGCCTTGTGAGTCCTTGAAGTCACCTTACTCTTGCAGCGTGTAGATTGAACTGACGATAACGGCTGAAGATCTCAAGTATGTCTGTTGTATCCCTAGAAACAGAGACATCCCAGATAACAAGTGTTGTTAGCATGCTGTATTCAGACAACGTGATGCTATGTTTTTAAAATGCAAGGAGAACGTTATATTAGACCTGGCTATTAAACAGCTAGAAAGTGAGCAACTGTCTTGGGTGTTCTCTTAAGGTTGGAACTTACTTCAATAGTAATAGTAGTTCTGGGGGCACTGAAGAGGTCAGTTAGTGGTTCCTAAAATTTCTCTAAAGTGAAGATATATTACTATCTTTTTGAGGGGAAAAGGTTAAAACTAGAACCTTTTGTTTTATAGTCATTTGCGTTTATTTTTCAGTCTGAATATAACATAGAAATTTCATAGATTCTCTGAGCATCTGCTGTTATTTTTGCTTCGGTGTAGATTTAAGCTCCAATCCTAATGAGCTGTGCCTAGAAATTTTAAACAGGAAAGTTGAATTTACCATAACACTATCAATATTTTTATAGCAACCCTCTATGTCTAATTTTTGTCTTTTAAGAGCTTCCAATTGGTGTCGGACTTAGAAGGTGTGAAATGGTTACTGTTCCAGAATATGACTTGTCTGTGAATAACAAAGCAAAGCATTTAGTATATTTATTTGTTTTAGAAGGTAATTGCAGCGAAATTCATGCACTTCTAAAGTTTATCTGAAATATGAAAGATTGTGTCAGATTCTCCAACCTTGGGGACTAGACTTCCCAGTTTGCAGAAAATTGTCCCTCCTCCTGCTATTTTATTCCCTATTCATCTCTTCAGCCTCATCTGGCTATTTTTTTCCGTACCACAGGATGAAATACATCGGACTAATCTCCTAAACCCTTACTTGTCTGTGCCTATATCAGAAATCTCTTTCTTTTTTGGATCACTGGGCAATTTGAGTCCAACTGGTAGACTTGAAAACTGGAAGAGTATAACTGATTACGTGATAACATCTCAGCTAAAAAACCCAAACCCTGTTGCCTCCAACTGATTCTGAACTTTGTTGTGCTCAGGTTGAAATGAAAGTCCTATTTGCACAAAGCACAGAATGATGGATGGATGGTCCAGCAGTGTCTCTGGAGACAAGCAGCGAGGGTACGAGGGAAACCAAGCCGTGGGCCTTGCAGTATCAAATGGTGCATATGTCAGTGTGTCTCTCCAAGAACCCCTTAGGGTTTATGTACATTGCTACCTCCTTGAAGTCACTGGTTACTCTGATGGGTTTATTTTCAAACGAGAGTTGGTAATCGGGCATAAGCATCATTTCCATGTATATAATAGTGAGAAGTGTGATTGTTATGATTTATATTTAAATTGACAGTTCGCATGATTCAGTTCAGTTGAACGTTGCCCTGGAGAGTTGAATCCTGCCGTGAAGTTTCTTTGTGGTGCTGGAGAAGTTATCTAAAACTGAAGATTCACTACTGGGAACCGTGTGATCTTATTCTGCTTGACCAGACAGGTGTTTGACACATAAAGAGCAGAAGTCCCAAGCACTCAGAAATGCAGCTATGGACAACAGGAGTTTGTGTGAAAAGAAGTGTCCCGTCACATACTGAGATGAAAAACGCAGTCCTCACAGACTCCAGAGGAGCACCAGAATTAATTGACAAATTTTCATTGCAAAGTGTAGCACCCTTCTAGGAGCAGCAGTGGTCTATAATGTAGGTGGATTATCCCGTGTGTATGACTGTGTTTGTGACTTACTATGTAAAATCAGTTGTTTTCAATTCATCCACATGAATTCTTGTAGAGGGCTCGCCAGAGAGTACCACATTGCAGCTTTTCAGTAAGAGTGTTTGCACAAATCCCCTTCCTACTCCTCTTGCTGGAATTTGCCTGGAGAATTAAGAGCTGTAAAATATTTAAAAATCAATAGCATTTACATGAAAAAATTAACATTAAAATACATTGACAGGGATAACACTGCCTTTGCACAAAAAGCAGCTGGGTATGCATATTTGATTTATTCATTCAATAAGTTTGAGAACATATTTGTAAGGTCTGTGATCCTTTTGCATAATCTGTGCTGGTTTATTATTGGAATTGTCACTCTTACGAGGAAAATTAAATGGCTTGTTTGGAGGCTTGGGATTCAATGTGGTAAAATGCAGCTACACAATGTTTTATAAGTAGTGGCTATAATTAATAGAATAGTCCAAGCTTAACTGTTTCTCTGAATTAAAGCTGACAACACCTTGTTAGTGAGAGCACAGACATATGGGGTGGATTTTACTGACTGACTTGAAAGAAGATTTTCAGTTTTCAAAGTAACAGTTCTGCTGGAGTTGTGAAACTTTTTACACGTGAAGCATTTACATTTCAGAGTGTTGATGTGGTGTGCGTAAGTTTGAAATGATCCTTTCTAGATTCCCTGGTGTCACAGCAGAGCAGCGGGTTTCCTGGTGAAGGGAAGCACTGCTAGGGGAAAATTTAGTTCAAGGAAGAGAACAGCAGAATGAGGGGTGGTTTTGTATAAGGTGCGCTATTTGTTCAGTACAAAGTGAGGTTTTATTCTGAAAGGTAACCTTAAAAAGTAGGTAAGTGCTTCGACGTTAAGTGCTTTTCCAGGAATTGATAGTGCAGATCAGCTCAAGTTTTGGTTTAGCACGGCCCCCCACCTTCCCTACAGGACAGATACAAGTGTCAGCTTGCCTCCCAAGTATAACAAACTAAAGTTACAGCCAAAGTTTGATGAGTATAAGGTTACAAAAATCTTTTGCTCATTTAAATTAAACTGATCTTGCGGCCTTAGTTTGGTAAAGACATTGTTTAAAAAATAAAAAATTGATAAGCCAAAAGCCTTGCGACTATCGGTGTATTTACATTAGCATTGTATTTTGGATTGAGAATATGCTTTTGAAGCAAGTCTCCTGATCCTGCCTATTTACTGTGCTTTGCTTTACATTGCAGAGTGGTTTTGGGATATGTAAGCTAATTTGCTTTTGGATGAAACTAAAAATGTGCTCCAGGAGTGCACATAGTGCTCTCCTACTGCTAATGAGTATTTAGTTTACAGGACCAGACTAGAGCTAACCTAAAGTAGCTTCCCTCCCTCCCTTTCTTCCCAAAACACGTATAGTGTGAATATCATACCTTCAGCATCAACAGTTTTGCTCTAAAGACCTGATTTTATTGTGCCATGCTACTTGCTGAGATAGACATAGATAGCGCTCCTAGTCGGTGAGTTGCCAAAGACATTCATTGATAAAACCAGAATCTTGTCTTGTGAGGCAGAAGTCACCTTTCAAGAATAATTGCTATATTGGCAAATAAATCGCCTGTTAGAAGCCACGTCTGCGTATAGGGTAGGAATCTACAGGTGGTGGTGTTTCAATGTCTAAAAAACAAAAACCAAGCAAAGAACCGCAATGAGGAAACCCTATCGGGAAACAGGGGATGCTCCTTAGTCCGATGGACTCATTCTCCTTAGTTTTTGTTTAATCGAACATTTACTTATTTCATTTCTGATGGGGAGGCTGTTCCAGTTGAGTATGTTTGGGAAGTGGATGGTAGCTCTTAAAACAAGTCCTGAATTAAATGGTCCATTTCAATCAGCTGGCAAGTAGTTCTTCCCAGAGCATCAGGTTTGGATTTAACACTTGGGGGCAGCTGCTTACTTGGCAGAAAATGATGCAGATTTGATGCTGATCCCCCAAACTCCTCTATTATAGTTTTAAAATCCCATGGTAACATCTGTGTATGCGCTGACCATCTATTTGCTTTTTCATAAAGACAAGATTAAAAAAAAAAAGGCAATATATTGCCGTTTGTTTAGTGGAAACTCTGATTCAGTGTTTTGGATTTTTTTCCAAGTGAAAGGTGGAACCAGTAGCCCATTAGGACTGCACTGAAAATGCTGATGTACATCAAAGGAAAAGCTAATTGTGGTGCTACGACTAATACAGCGAAATGAAAGTTTTATCAAGAAGCTTTTTGAGGTTGTAGTGAGCAGTTAGAATATTTTTCCTTTGTGTGTATTCAACACTACAATAATTTTCTGCCTTTGGAGGCAGCAAAAGGTATCATTTTAGGTTCCTTTCACTGATGTAAACCCAGAATACTTTAGGTGTAATCAGTGGCATATTTCTACATGAGCCTTCATTTGAGCAAGAATGTGGGCTACTTTATTAAAGTAGTATTCTTTAAATAGCCATGTTCCTAATTTAAGGAATATCAGTATTAAAACCTTTTTTCCTTAAGTGTTTGTTAAAATTGTCCACTCCAATTCGTTACAATGAATTATTTTTGTCTTGATGTCGTAATTCATACCTTTATAAGCTCACTTGTTAATTATTCTGTGTTAGTGACATCTGCTTCACCACCAGCAGCAGTTCCCATTCCAGCTTTTGTTTGACTTGGTAATGCTTAGCACTCACAGGAGCCAGGTTTTTCGGTCCACACAGTAAGTTAAGAAAATTTGTGAAGTAAAACAGGATATTTTCAGATTATTTGGTAGACTGTATTTCAATTAAATAGGAGAGTTTAATGTATTAATTAAAACCCAAACAGATAAACACAAAACCACATCAAAACCAAACCCCAAACCAACCACACAGCAAGTGGCTTCAGTGATTTTGCCTTGGTGATCTGTATCTGTCTTCACTGTAGTTCCGCATGAACATTATTTGGTTATATGTTTGCTGGTTTCATGAACTGCTTCCTTTAGGGTTTGTTATGGTAGGCTCCCACTAAATATAATTGATGTGGAATTGTTAGAATCACAGTGCTAATTCTTCTGCAGCAGAAGAAATTTCAACTGCGGCATGAAGAGCTGCCTCAGCCTGTTGCTCTGCTGGCTTTTATCAGTGTTGCTGTGTTGGAATTGTAAAAAAATGCCTTGTCCCTTCCCACATACTCTGACATTTAAGTAGGAAGTGGCTGTTCCTTTAAAACATGAATCTGTGGGCCAGGAATTTTCTGAATGATGGTACTGGAAACCAAATCACTTTTTCTTTTTTCTTTTTTTTCTTTTCCCTATCCCGGCAAGTAGACTGATGTGAGAACAGCAACATGAGCCTGAGGAAATTTTTCAGTGGGATCATTCAGAGTTTGTTTTTTTTTTTTTTTCTCTCTCAGAAGCTGATTGTGTATTTGGACTCCTACCTATGTGGTCAGGAATATGTGTAACCCAAATCTCTGCAGTATCTTTTCAAGGGATCTTGGTTAGTACCTTGGCTATCTAGATGTATTTCTACCAGTACAGAAATTTTCTGAAAATTTATAACCATCTTCCAACTTTCAGCTTTCTAGATTAAATTAATGAAATACTTTACTACTGGTAAAATCCCTCTGCCCTTGTACTACCTGTCTCTCTCCTCCTTTTTCCTCTGTACT
>NW_009616823.1:26676-55764 GCF_000690535.1 Cariama cristata
CAAAATTCGATAGCCAGGAACCTCACAGTATGTGGAATAACTTCGAGCGATATTCTTATACTGAAAGGAAACAAAGAAGGGGCATATATTATTTTATTGGCTACCAGAGAAGAGATTGTCTTTAAAAATATATATGCCTTTGGCATATGCTTTGTGACAGACATATAGCCTGAAGACTGGCATGTGACAAGGGGAAATCAATAAAAAATGCATAACGATATTATAAATATTTATAGAATAGCTAGATGAATATAATATGACAGGGAGAAGCCAAGAAGGCTTTTAGAATAGCAAATGTGTGCTCTAAAATATATTGGAATTCTTCCGAGTGAGTTAAAATGGGGTAAAAAGGCATTGCACAGGCTGTCAGAGACGTTCACAACACCTTTGATTAAAGTCCTTTCTAAGCAACCATGAGAAAAACTTTGTCAAAAAAGTGCAGCTAAATAAAAGTTGGAAAGCCGAGAAGGGAAGAAGTTTGCAGAAAGGATAAGGTTGTTCACTGATTGTCCCAGCGGGACTCGTGGAGATTGTGGATTGATTTGCAACCTAGAAAAGTAAGGAAATGGTTCTTTGTGTTTCTAGCAGGATTAAAATGATCCAGCTTTATCCAAAGGCTAGGAGTTTTCCAAGTCTGCTAAAAGATTTTATTTTAACTATCTCTTTGCATATAACTGGCTGTTGATGTAGTTGTGCACCTGTTAATGCCTAAGTCTGTAAGTTTTATGCCTGTAAGACTGCAAGGTTCATAAGCAGCAAATAGGAAAAGAAGCCGTAAGACTGGAGATGAACAAATTTGCTTCCCTAAATGCAAGTAAAAATTTCCTGTAGTCATCCTTCTGTCCTCCTGTCCTGTAGAAATTAGGCCTTACTGCACGGATAATTCCTCTACAGGAGGACTTACATTTGTGGGACTTGGCTCCATTCATTCTCGATCTTGATGTAAACATCAAGAATAAGCTGGAGGTTTCGTATGGAGGAATTTATTCCTTTCTGCTTGTGCTGCAGATGGCTGAATTTGTTCAGTCTGAAAAAAAAAGCTGCAAGAAAAGTACATGATGAAAGAGCAAATTATACTAAAAATGGAAGAAACTATGCAAGAGACCGACTTCTTCTGCCTCTAACAAAAGGCCAACAAAACCTTCTTCAGTTATTTTTCACTGCTGAATTCTTGCTTACAGAATTCTCTTTCCCGTTAGTCCAAACAGAGCACAATTTCGTTAATGGTTGGGTCAGGGTGCTAATTATCTTTGTGAAAAATGGATGGGCAGACAGTCCAGGAGATAGATGCTTCCTAATTTGTTAAGGGCTTTTAAAGATAAATGGCCTTGAAGTAGATTTGTTTTCAAACGCATAGCCAGTAGAGTGCTTGGAGCAGTGGCACAGTGAGCTCTCATCAGTTTTTCTCCAAGTGATGGATGTTGCATATTCTGTCTGTTGATGTGGTCTTTGCCATCAGAAGTCCCAATTTATTAATAGTTTTTAGGGCAATGGTGGTAAATTATCGCAGCCCAATTTTATTACTGTTTTACATCTACTGAGGACTGAGCCCTTTGTGCAGCTTTATATTAACTCAGCGAGCACCATTAAAATATTGACATTTAGGCTTCTTTTGGTAACATTAATCACAGCATTTTATCATGCAGTAATTGCAGTGGCTTGAAATGACTGGAACATTCACTTTTCTAAAAGCAGGAGAAACAATAATTTCCATTACTCCGCTTTTTCAACCCATAACTGTGCTTAAAAAAACCCCAAACCCCCAAACAAATACCCCCCCCCCCAAAAAAAAAACAAAAAAAAAACCCCAACCCAAAACCAAAAACCACCCCCAAACAAATGCCCCCCCCCCAAAAAAAAAACAAAACACAAACCCAAACCCAGAACCAAACAACCCAAAACACACAAAAACCCCCTCCTAATTATGTGTGTTGGGGACATCTACCTCTTTGCTTCTTTGTGACCACTGAACAGGTACGAGCCAGCAGCTCTTACAGGCTTCACTGGAAGCTCTTGGAAGCGTCATCTCTGAAAATCAGCCTCTGAAGTCTAGGCTGTGGACACCTTGGCTTCAAAAACATATCTTAAGATATAACAAGAGTCCTCCTGGTGTGCAAAAAAAAGCTACAAATGTACTGCGTTTTCATATGCTGATACGGCTTAAAGGTTTAAAACGGACACAGACATGGCTTTTGTGATTCACCAGCAGGAACAGATTGACAGCACCCGTGTCAGTTTGTGTTATGGTATCAGTAAAAGAACCTGTGATGTTTGCTGGCTATCTTCAGTGGAGGGCACCACTAGATGATTATGTTTCATATAAGGAGTTGGCAGCCTTTCTCACTTAACCATCATTAGGAGGTCTGCTGCTGAGGTCCCATTTTGTGAGGCAGCTGGAAATTGGCACTTAGTTTGAATGTATTGTTTTCTACCTTTCTCTTAAAGTTCAAGGGCAAGGCAAAACTGTTCAGACAACACAAAGAAAAAGGTTTTTCTCACTTTCCTTTGTTTACTTGGTCCTCTGACGTCTCCATTCTTTTCTAAGTAAATTTATTCCCTAATTAAATTTATACATGAATTAAATAGAAGTGTGGACCATGTCAGCAAAGATGCAAGTAGGAGACACGAGGGAAGGGATTTGAAATCACCATTCCGAAGATAACTGTGATAAACATGTGGACTTTTGACTGGAGTAAAAATTATCTAGGTCTTCAGAAGTGTTTCTCTTGATACTTACAAAGGAGGACAATATTGTTATATCTGTTGTAGGGAACTGAGGCATAGAACGTGTCGGTGGAGAAACCCTAAGCTGCTTGAAATGCAAGATGCGGAATAGTGCTGTCCCAATCTCCTAACCCTCACTTCATGCTCCTAACCATGCATTTCACTCCTTATTTTAAAGATTATCCCCTTCCTACTCCCACCCCAAGATGTTCCTGCGCCTTCAGGACTTTGACCATCTGTTTTTTTCCCTAGTAACGTCATATGGCTTAGGCCACAACTTCACCTATAGACTTCTGCCTCCTGCTGTACTGGATCCGCTCAAAAGCCCGAAAGAGTTTTGTAGTGATAGAGGTTTTCTTTTTTCAATTACAGTGGCTTCACATGACCAAATAGTACTTCATTAAACTGATTGCCTAAGGATATCAAGCTCCAGGGGAAACTTGTGTTCCTATATGATTGGCAAGATAATTAGGAAGTGAAATAATGCAAATCGCACCACAGGCAACTATCATCAGATTTATGTATTTACTCTTTGAAACCAAAGTGTGTCGTAACATAAATCCTTTTATTTTAAGGCTTTTATATATGTAGGTTGATTAGCGACCTTCACAATGGACATACTGCTAGGGCAGGAGACTTTAGGAGCCCGATTGAGTTAGGCTGGTAAATCCACTGAGATTTTTAGTCTGCAGTATCACCTAGATAACACAGGCTAAAGTTCGCTTTTGCTTTTAGTAGCTTTGATTTTAAGCTCCTTGGGCACGGCCTTTCATTCTATATTTGTAAAGTATCTACCAGAGTGGATCTACCACAATTAGAGCTTCTGCGTGATACGGAAATGTAGGCGCAGAGGCCACTGATAGCAGCAAGAGTTCTGCACCCACCAGGAGAGTGGAATATTGGACCTCGAGCAGAGACAGCTCCGTACGGAGCCGGCTGCAGCCTTCCCTGTTAATAGAGGCCAGGGCGAAGCTCGTATCGGTAAATGCTGCACCCGGTCGGCAGCAGCAAGCGGGAGATTAAATGAGAGCGCTGTATAGATGTGGGGTCCTGTTGAGGCTGGCCTTCAGTGGGTAAAAGTCACTTACAAATGAAAAGTTTAGCAAAACCCTACCAAGTAAAAGGTGTCTAATGAAGTTCTGACAGCTGCTGTATCTGCAAATGATGAAACCTAAGAAGCAAGGAAATGAGTGGAGTTGCTCTGAGGTGGTTGGACTAAAATTAATATGGCAAAAGCAGAATAAAAAAAGGAGGGGGAAAAAAAAAATCAATATTCTTGCTAATAAGAATCAACATTTATCTTACAGGAAATCTGAAGATTTGCCTTCTGATTCTGAACCAACCTTTCGACAAAGGTCATTTTCATTGTCTGTGGAGCAAAGGTAATAATAACTTACTTACATCTTCATTTGCTTATTTACTTAGCTGCTACCCAGCTAATGTGCTTCAGGTCTGTTGAATTGCAATGGGGCGATTTCCTCTTAACTAGAGCAACCTTCTGGTGGGGGTGTGAATCGGCAGAATATGTCCCTTGTTGCTGAACGCCGCAAATGAGCTGATTATGCAAATTCTGCATCTCTGCATTGCTTACATCAGTAGGAACTTTATGGACTGATCTGTGGAAGGCTGTAGCTTTTCAGAGGCATCTTAGGAATGATCATTGTTTTGCTGACAAAGTGTAGTAGATCAATGGTGCATTTAAAAGTCTGGAAGCGAGTATTCCTTTAAAGGTCATCAGTGAAATGTGTTAATTTTAATCAAAATAAAATGAACCATGTAGATATTATGTTGTGAAAGCAGTGGGAATTTGCGTGCGTGTCAGAAATATGCAAATCAGATTTCACTACCCTTTTGTTTAATATGCACAGTGCTAATCATCATCTCTGGTATGATAGCTGCAGATTACTGACATTTTGTGGAGATATGTAAATCTTTACAAGCTTGAAGCTATTAATTCCTCTGGTGCAGAAATGTAGTCCTTTAGAAGCTTTCTGACAAACCACAGGAACTGTCTCTAACTTGTTACCAGGCTGGGAACCTTGCAGAGAGATTCCTCTAAATTGACTGGGGCAGATAGAGCTGTTTGGTTTCACCCTAGGCATAGGGGCTGGCAGGGGCTAGCTGAACGGTTAAAAGGGGTTGGAGTAAGGGGTGAAGCGGGCAGGATGTATTCATAGCACTTAATTCCAGTACACCTAAATGAGAAAGTGAGAAAAGAAGGGAGAGACTCGCAGAGGATGTTTTAAAGGATCTGAACGAGTACTGTACCCCAAACGGGCTCTTTCACTTGCAATATCGGCAAGAAATGGCAGCAAGAAGTGCTTGGTGGAAGGGCTGTCAGGTGTATTTTCTAGGTGTGATTCTACATATTTTTTTCTTTTAAAAGATACACTGAAAGACATTCTGTATTAAATAACAAAGGGAAGAAGGGTAAGTATTTTGATCTTATTTCTCTGTCCTACCTTCCCTTGTGTTTTGAGGGTTGAGGTTAAAAAAGAGACGGCACACCAGGCATGCCCGGTTACTGAATGGCAGTATTTAGCGTCTTGTAGTACCTTGCCTGTGCTGCTTTTAGGTTGTGTTCTGTTAATCAGACTTTTTTTTGTATGTCCTTTGGAATTTTCAGTCTTCCTCTTGCAATCAAACCTGTGCAGGGTGACCTTTGGGGCATTCTTACTGTAACACTAATGGGCCCTTAAGTGTAGTGCTTCAGTGAAGGGTTGGGATAAGAAGCTGAATAAAATTGAGTAGACCACAGACTGTCTTGCTTGAGACTACCTCCATGGGTTCTGAGCATAACTGTGTTGAAAGTAATTACTGGTGCTGTGAATAGTTTTTCAAAGAGTCTGTGGGAGTTAGGAGCACAAGTCCTGTATAAACTAGTAAGACTTTTGCTGGTAGGTTACTTCCAGAAATAGATGGATATTTTCTATCTAAGTAAAATGACAGAGGAAGGTGGTGACATAGTGAACCTGAAATGTTTTTCTTCAAAACATCTCAGCTTCAGTAAACCTCAGCAATGCCTGATGGACAATCCTGGTGGACTACTGTAGATGTCAACAGTCTTGTGCCTTCCTGGAGCCTGCTTCTGAAGGACTCTGGGCAGATGGACCGTTGCAGGAGTAAGAGAACCTGGGGGTTTTGGTATGTGAACTGAAAGAAGTTCTGAAGGAATGAAACATCCTTAGAAACAGTTCTTGAGGACCAGCTGTATATGTTTGAGATATCGTAAAGGAGTGATAAGAAAGAAACAATGGGGATGTTGATCCACAGAATATTGCCACCTAGACAATGGGGGGAAAAAGTGAGAGGAAAATGTGGAGGGGAAGAAATAAAAAGAGAAAATATTGACCGACTTCTCAAAGTTACAGCAATCTTGGGTGTTATACCGAGTACAGAATGCTGAGACATAAGTGTTATTTTCAAGTAGGTTGTGTCCTATCAAAATAACTTGTTTCATTAGCCCTGTCACTTTAGCATCAAGTAAAAATGAAGGTGTGATGTGATATGTCCTGAGTTTAAAAAAAAAAATAAATCACATTGATAAGTGTGGCTATTCTAGGCTAAAATCATCCCAGGTGTAACTCCTCTTGACCTCAAGAAAAAGTAGTTGCAGCTAATTAGCCTTTGGCTTATTACAGACTTGTATGAAATCTATTTTTACTGACATACTTTGAAAAGAACTATTTCAGTCTGTACAAGTTTGCATGAACTTCCTTCCCTGTGCTTTGTGAAGGACACTGAAATCTGATTTCTTCACTTCCAGGGGACAGAGTTTACCACTCCTGCGATACAAGCTGGATAAGTGACAGTAGTGAGGTAGTATAAGTTAAGACTACCATGATTTTAGTCTGTTATATTCGTTACTGTATTAAACCACTGTAGAACATGTTCCCTTTGTGTTAGGTACAGTCATACAGTATTAGTGCTGTTGTAAAGGCAGGATGGATGAAATGCTGGAGAAGGGGTAGTTTGCAAAAGCAGAATGCAGAATAATGTGGCAGAAAACAGTGGTAGTTCACTGAAGGGTTTATTGGGTTGGGTATAGTGGGGAGGGGACAAACCAAATGGCAAGAGAAATCAGAGAGAATAGGTCAGTAAAGGGGAACAGGTAAGGGAAAAAGGTCTCACAGTAAGTGAAGCTGTTCTAAGGAGACTTAATATGGGAAGGTGAGGTGGATGCAGAGGGTTGGGAATAGGCTATGAATAAGCACACAGCTGGGAACATCAGTCAAATCCACCAGAAGTGCTTTGACTGTAGCTGTTAATGCAGCCATTTTTATCGCTGAAAGTTGTATGACTTCCCTTGCAGTCTTTATCCTAATTGTGGGAAATACGTGGAAGAGACAGGGCCCTGCTTTTCTCAGAACTGCGTGTCTTTGTGTCCGGGAGATTCCTCTAAGGAAGACTGGATCCAGTGAGGCTTGCCTTAATAACCCTGTCACACATCCTAAATTCCTGCCTGTATTTCAGCGAAGTTTCTAGCTCCTGGTTTGAATCCTGTTTAACAAAAAAATTGGTAGGGAAAAATATCCAATTTACATAAGTCTCTAGGGCTGCTTGGCAAGTGGTTTCAAATGTAAATGTATCTTTAACCGAAATGACTGTGAGTTGGGAGTCTGAAGCTGAAACATGAAGTTTGAAAAGTATGGAGGCCCAGGTTTTAGTGGCTGAAAACAGAAGGGGCTTTCTGGAGACTAAATGCAAGTTCCTGAGATTTCGATTCTGCTCTTTAAAAATCTCTCTAATGAGAAATTCAGTGACACATATATGCCAAGAATTTCAGCAAGGTGTTGTAGTTGCGACTTCTTCTCTTTTTTTGACGTCTCCCTAGTGAAGTACCAGCGGGGCAGAATTACTGCAGTGCTAAGAAATCACCTCTGTAAAATTGTCTCAAGTTCAGGATCTGAAAATTGTTTCTGGTTTCTGAAAACAGTGCCCCTACAAGCTATACTACTCAAATGATCTAGAATTGTCCTCATGTCCTCGCTTGATGGTAGTATGCTAAATGGCTGTGCATTGTAGAGTACTTTCCATTCTTAAATGTTGATAACGGCAGGTGTAAAGAACAAGAAGTTATACTCTGAAAAATAAGATTATTATTTCAAGAATCAGAGTAAAATGGCAACATTCTACAGCAATCTGATGAAGTTCTCGTCAGTGCTTTATTTCTGGGAATGGCAGATTTGTTGTTAAATAGCATCTTTGGATTTGCTGGTCGAGAAAGATATATTACAATAGTTTTTTCCTTAGGTTCCATTTAACCTCTGGCCAGGTGTTCTTATATGCATGGGTTTACTGATGAATGCAGTTGCAGAATTAAAATATTGGTTAATGCAGTTCTGCTTGGCTAAAGGGAAAGACTATTACAGTTGTGCTTTATTGTAAGAAAACACGTCCACAGGTATTTTTCAATTCGTACAGTGGTTGTGATACATTAGCCACTGCGCCTTCCTCAAAAGGATTGTGATCTCTTTCCACAAATAAAGACTTTCCATGAAAGCTTTTAATCAAACAGAACATGTTGAACTACTTTAAATATTAGCCATTCGTACTACAAAATGTCCTTGACTGATGTACTAGAATAAACTACGAACATCTTCTTGGAACGGGCTGACTGAATCCTGACTTGTGGGATGTGTATTTAATGTTGGACAAGCAGATGGGAAGGAGACTTCTATGAGAGCGGCTGCAAAAATGTCTGTCCTTCAGGGGTACTTCCCTAAGTAGTCTCTTTCGTGGACCATCCTTTTCAGTGAAGTAATTTGGGGTGTAGCTATGTCTCCTTATTATGCTGCCCTACCAGCCACTTCTCTATACGTGCAATATATAGGTATTTTCTGGTACTTTGTAGATCATGAACATGGAAGAACTCCAGAAAGAGGAATGTTACTCACCCTAGAGATTTCAGCTCTATGTTTTTAGGGGGTCTATATACTGAGATAGTGGGAAGCATCCTTCCAACAGCAGCAGCGTAATAACTCAAATCCAAACTGTGTTAGATTGTCTTCGTGCAAACAGTATTTTCTTACGCTACATCAGTTGGGATTGCTTATCCATAAATTGAAGTTTTTTCAAGTTGCCGTCTCTATCAGTACCCATTGTACAACAAGCCAAGTGGCTATTGGATTTTAAATAGTATCTTAAAAGTGAGGCAACTTTCCTGTCAAGGGCAGCCTGCTGTTTGGTGAAAATGCTGCTAACAAACGGATCGTTAGCGCCTGGAGGTGACTGCGAATTAGAAAATATCTCCTTCCTGAGTAATCAAGGAAGGAAAGGTGCTAATTTGTGTCATGAATTTCAGTCATCTGTTTTTAACGCTACCTGCTCCCATGCATTTTCTCTTCTGTATTCTTTTGTCTGTAATACAATTGATGGTTGATATTTTGAATGTCTTCTGTTGGGGTCCAAGAGCTGTGTATAAAGGTAAATATAAGTGGCGATGCAAAGCTCAGGTAAATATACTGAAGGGAAGGTAACAGATTAGTTGGCACAGTTTGAACATCTCAGAGCAGAGAGAAGGGTATTGTAGGTTAATAACAGGAGGAAAATAACCTGACTTTCCCTGGTGCCATTTTTACTTCTCCATGATTGATACCTTTTCCTCCATTGTCTTTAGTGGTTGAACTCACCTACACTTCTGGTATTATGGATATGTACAGCCATTCTCTTGCCCTCTTACCTGTCTGCAATGAACTTGCCTTGTTGGCATATGGTGCGCTTCTTTCTCACCTTTTATTTTCATTTCTAGCTGAACTTACTTGTAATATATCTCAAATTTGTACTAGACCCAGAATTGGCAGCTGGCATAAAACTTGAGTGAATTTAGAGCAGCTACTATTAATAAATAGGAAAATGTTCATAAAAATGGTGATTGGGATGTCGCATGGACTTGTATGCTTTATTGCACTTTCCAGCAGGCATCCAGACTAGCAGTAACTCTTAGCGCTGGCCTCAGCTAAACTACTTTGTTCTCCCCTGTGTAATATTAGACTCCTGATAAGTCAACAATGAAGTTCATTTTTCAACATTTGAATCAAAACAGGAATATAGTTTCTAGTTTGTATTTAGTAACTTAAATTTGCTGTTCTCTGTCACTTATTTTAGATTTAAACAGTATTTTCTTACAGTGGTGTGCCTGTTGTTGGACTGCATGCAGTGAGTTAATGTCCTTCAACTACAGAAGTCTGAGAGAAGATGTTTCGAGTGTTCTTGAGGGTAGGAAATTTATGATATACGTTGGGGACAAGAAAATCTGGCCTTGATTAGGGCTGGCTAGCACTGTGCTTTAAGCTTGGAAACGAAGTAGTATCTGGATCTTAGGACATGTAGTAGCTTGCACTAGCAGGGATTTTGGGAAGAGAGTTTTTCTGGACCAAGCTTTGCCCATGACTTAGTGTACATGCTTGACCTCTACCAGATTTCCGGTGGTGAATGGGAGGTTTACATTTATCTTCATAAAACTAAGAATAAAACTCCAGAGATAGGGTAAAATTCTCCTGTTTGTGACACGTATATTGTTTGTACCTTTCTGGTTCAGAATCGGGGCTCTTGAGAGGTAGCCTAGGTGTGTGTACGTTTTGAAAAGTAGGTCTCGTTGTTTTTTGCAAATTTTTAGATAGCTATTGGCAAAGCTGAGAACAGGCTTTTTGCAGAGTTCAGATTCCCTCACCGTAGTAGTAGCTGTGATAGAATGAGGTCTTTAGATAAAATTTGAGATATGCTAGGCTGTGGTTTTTTCTTTGTTGATTTTAATTCTCTGCAAAACCAGCAACAGGAAATTCTGAGATCTGAAAGGAATTTTTGTTTGTTTAATGGATTTGAGATTTTGTTTGAAAAATGAAAAAAATGAGTAATTAAGAGCCCCCTCTGTGATGCTTTGAAAAGCTAAACCCCGCTGAGCTGAAGTTCAGAGTTACAGAACAATAGAGAATTACTTTGAAGTACTAGTGAAAAGCGTAACAGATGATTACAGCACAAGAAAAAAAATGGGAGGTTATTACAGTGCTTTTCTCTATTGAGCTGGGATGCAAATCCCATTAGGGGAGTTCTATTATCACAAGATTTGCTATATAGAAACCTTTGATAGCATTATACTATATATCTAGTTACCATGATGTTTCCCAAAGGACAGTTGAAAGAAGGAGTTTTGGAAAAAAATGTCAGGAGGATGCTTTAGAGCACCCCAAGTAGAAAGGGAAGCATAAGGCAATAGAAAAAAAAAAAGATGATTAATAGCTCATTTAGTTAGTGATTCAACAGGAGAAATGGTCCTGGGAATGAACCCAGGGAGCAGGGGTGAATGCATGAGGTTAGCACGAGTAAGACCTGTGACAGAAAAGAGCAGGTTCATAATCCCATAAAAGGAACGCTTGGATTTTCACTGCCTCAAGCTACACAGTGAGAAGTGTTTAAAAAGATTGTTTCTCTGGGAGTCACTACAGGGCAAAAGTATTATTTTCATAGCTAGAGCTTAGCATGAAACCACTACTAGGGTGAAGATGTAAGGTCTTGTAAAAGATGGATGTTATCTAGGGTTGCTGACGTCAGGGTCTTCTCACTGGCTGTGATGGCCGTCAAATCGAACCACTGTGTTACGGTCTTCCTTTTTCTCTTACTCCAGGGTTGCCTTAGGGCAGACAAATATTTATTTATTTATTTATTTATTTCAAAAAAAATAAAAGCCCATACTGGTATAACACCTCACCATTCATCCAGTGGTTATTTCAAATGGTGATTATCTTCTAAAAGTGGATCTCCTCTTTTTAATTTACCTAAATCTAGTTGTGTTTCCAGCCGTTGAATTTCAAAAGTTTTGATTACTTTATTACCATGTTTGTAATAATGAGTAACTCAGCCAGTGAACAGTTTAACTCTTCTGTAATAAGTTGAGACTATGCTAGTATTTATTGGTTACTTGGCTGATGGAGTGTGCATCCTTCGCTATATTCAGTGCCTGAAGGGACATCAGTAGTTTGAGAATATGGGTGTTGGATTGCTGGTTTTCTCATCTAAATGGTTTGCACACTGTCTTATGCTCACTCATATTATCAAGTATTAAAATTGAACTTTAAATTCATGTAAGCCAGAAAATAGCTAACTTTTCTGCTCTACTCATTATCTCTGCTCTTTCATACAGGTAGGCTGTTTTGTTAGATTTTAGCATTACATAAATGTGTTCCTAAAAAGAATATGTGCATTACATTTTGAAAACAGCATCGTGAGATTTTTCCTTTTAATGTGTAATTCGTTAGCTTTCCACACAACGTACGATGTAAGTTCTAAAATGATTGACAGACTTGTGTCAAAGACAGCTTTCTTTGTGATCCTTTCTATTTTTGTTAACTACCTTCTATAGCATCACTACTTCTAAACTTGTTTAATGTATTTTGGTGTTATGTTATTCAAAATGTTGTCTGTGTGAGACGCATGCAGATGTGTTCTGTTTGAGTTTGGGATGATGGGTGGTGTTTATTCCTAGGCAAAGACCAGGGGTTTTAAAGAGTTAATGGAAGTCTGGGCCCCTCACTTCATGTTCCTAGTTGGAGACATGAGGAGTTTGAGTAAGAAGAAAATAGTTCTTATTGATACTAAATAAACAATTAAGCCTGATGGCTTCACTGGGATCATTCTTACACTTTACATACCGAAAGTAAGTGATCAGGTACTTTGCTGGCTTTGGTGTGAACGGCATCTTGTTGGGATGAGCCAAAGCAGCTATGTACAGTATTAATTATATTATCTGAGCGTGACAAATTGAACAATTCTGTATTAGAACTTTGGAGTATTGGTAGCAGGTTTTGTTGGTTTTATTTCCGATTGCACCAAAGGTTTGCTTCTGTAAATGGATGAACCTCTGTTGTCTTTGACTTTGATTCAGTTTTACGTATTTACACCAACCAAAAAATTACCACATAAAAATAGAACGAATATTGTGGCCATTAACGCTTTTTTTTTTCTCACAAGTTAACAAATCTTTATCTAACACATTGAGGACGCAATGGTAACATACAGCAGCCTGACTTCAGTTTCATTGACAGTGAATCACATTGGAGCAGAAAGAAAAGAATTGTCATAGGTTTCTCATTCTGGAAAATTCCACTGACCTCAGAAAAAGCAGGGACAACCTATAATTTTTAGAAATGTTTTATTATCATCTGCCGTTGCTGGAAGCTTTATGACTAGGAGCCTGATGTAGAGGCTCTTGATATCAATATTCCTTCAGTTACTTTGAATTAATTTGGCTCAGACCTTCATAAACTTCTTCCTTTAGAGAGGGCCTGCTCCTGTTTTCACTGAAATAAAGTTTAACTTGGATGTCCTGGATAAGGTGTTACCACAAGGATGAATGTTGGTTCAATGTAAGCTGCACTAGCACTGAAGTAATTTGGTGCTGTAAAATATCAATATTATTCTGGTGGAATTAAAAGTCCCACCTCCTTTGAACTTCAAACCCTTGCTGCTTATGTTCAGAGCCCAGGGTCTGGCTCCTTGGGACTTCTGTTTCTGGCAGTATGAGCTGTTCAGCAAAAGGGTTTGCCTGTGTCTGAACATGCGCTTGTCATTCAGCCTTCGTGATGTTACCTGCATCAAGCACTTCGCGGTAGCTCCTGGCTTCTGGTAGTCCACAGTGTTAGCCTGGTGTTTGTGAGGTGTAATAAGCTATGAATAATCAATAGTCGGGTTAGACTGGATGGTAAAGTCTAGAACATCACTCTTGAAATGTGTTTCGTTCGAGGAGGAACAGAGAAAGAAGGACTGATTTGACTTTGCAGATCTAAGCTGCACTATTGGGCAATGTAAGTGGCCTAAGAAAGCGCACGAATTTGTAACATGCTGTCACAATGAATTAAAATTAATTTGGGGCTATGCCAATACTGCACTTTAATAATAATCTTGAGATTTTTACAAAGAATTTTGAGCAAGTTATTTAGGCCATGGAAAGATATGGTTCAACACAACAAGGCAATTAAGATTTTTACGAAGAATTTTGAGCAAGTTATTTAGCCCATGAAAAGATATGGTTCAACACAACAAGGCAATTCATGTTTAATACAGAGTTAAGGTGGGTAAAACTGCTTTGAAGTCCGTTGAGGTACAAAGCAAAAGTGCTGTAAGTGCAATATCTGGCCCAGATTTTTCCAAAAGAAAAGAAGCTTTGGTTATCTTTTAGTTTTGGATGCCCAAATTGACATCTTAAATGGGCTCTGGCTTTGAGGGGACAGTGATCCTCCCTCTAAAATACATCCCAGCCTTCCCTTTGACCAACCCGGGACTGGCAGAGAAGCTGAGCACTGAGCAACTGAGGGATGCGGTCATGAAGCACATCTTAACGGCTTGGCCTATGTTTCATCTTGATTTAAAACCACTAAAAACACTGCATGTTTGAACAGTCCACTTACTGTCTTGACAGCTAATCCAAGATAAAGGAAATGAGAATTATACCTTCTATTCTTAGGAACATAAATATTAAGTCCCTTACTCCTCTGGCGGGGCACGGCTGTGAGCAAACCCTTACAAGGCAGCAGTGCGGTGTACTCTCTCCATCTGTAAAATCTACAAGTTGCCAAGTTTTAGAAGTCAGGAGAAGAACTTTCTAGGTAGACCTACGTCACAGAAGTAGTACTGAAATGCACTCTCTGTCATTTTCATAGTTATTTTTTCCTGTCTCAGTTTAAGTAAATGTTGCTCCTGATCTTTCCAGATGATAATAAGGCGAGTGATGGAATTGGTGTTAATTTCATAAAGTGTGGAAAATTGTGTCCTCTGTGACAGATGCTGCATTCAGACTTAGACCTTTTCACTGCTAAAAAGATATGAAGTAATTAGAGATCGGGAATGTGATTTTTTTTTTTTTTTTAATGAGGTTTCTAGAGAAAGTGATTAATATCAGCAGAACGTCGTCAAGAAGTCACAACATTTGGTCATTGCCAAATGAGTTGACCTGAGTGTGACATAGATCATGTGTCAACTCTGTTTAGCTGAGCTATGTAATCATTTTGACAAATGTATGCAAGGCTTTTATGTAGTATCAAAAGGCATATTTACATTGCAGGAAAGGCTTTAGACCATCAGAAGCAGCTTCTGCCAGGAACAGTAGTCTCACCAAGAACTTTGAGCCTGTTGAACCCTCTGAATATCTCACAGCACTCTCTTGGTTTGCTCTACTTACCTGCCTGTTTTTCAGAGTCAAAGGAAGTTTGTAACTTGGAAACTGTGCTTCTTGGTTTGTTTTTCATAGAATCATAGAATCATTATGGTTGGAAGAGACCTCAAAGATCATCAAGTCCAACCGTATACCTGATGCCACCAAGTCCACTAAACCATGTCTTGAAGCACCACATCTAAACGTTTTTTGAACATCTCCAGGGACGATGACTCCACCACCTCCCTGGGGAGCCCGTTCCAATGCCTAATGACTCTAACAGTGAAGAAGTTCTTTCTAATGTCCAGCCTGAAAGTTTTCGAAGTTGGAGAACTGTTTCAAAAGTTATGATGGGAATGGAGAGTGAGCAAAACATAGGGAGAGGGAGAGGAATGTACCCAAGTACATAGAATGTTACTGTATAATCCGTACTTTTTAGGAAATAAGATTAGGTCAGGCAAAGGGGGATTACAACCAATTTTAATTCCTGGGAATATCAACATATTATGGAAATAGATTGATTCTTCCAATTTGTCTATACATTGTCCTTGGTGTTGCTGTAATATAAATAACTGTGATCCTAGCGTCTGCTTGGCAAAAACCGCAGTCTCCCTTTTTTTTTTTTTTGTGAATCTGTCTTTCCCTCTACTTCCTGAAAGAGAAGAAGAAGTGTAAGACAATGGATGAAGCACAGAAAAATGTCCACCAAATGTCACACTGACGAAGTTTAAAGTTGGACTTCCCATTTTGTCTAAGTAGTAATTCACTGGGTCCCCCAGTTACAGCTTGCTTAACTTGGGACATTTCTTAGTTTCTTAGGTCAGTGCCAGTGTTTTCCACTTAGTCAATGGATGGAGATCTGAGTTATCTCCTGGCTCTCCACAGAAATTTAGATACAACTGCAAGGTACCTAAAATTGAGGAGGTGGGGAGGGCTGACTAGCAGCCCAGATGTGAGGTTATTTTCTTCTTCTGGTTCCTTGGCCAGTTTACTGCAAAAAGAAGAGGCAAGTGAATTTTGTGGCAGCTGATATCTATAGTTAATCTGCTTTATTTAGTCTCAGTGTTATCTGTCTTCTACCTCAAGTCTTTCCCACTAGCCATCTCAAACCTTCCTTTTCTGTTTAGCAACAGAGGAAGGACAATGAGGTTAAGACCTTGGAGACCGCAAAGCTATCATCTAATTTTGATCTTGCCTTGGTTGTCGTTTTCCTTGACCAACCTCTTTTTTTGTAGGCCTATGCACCTGTGTCATAGAGCAACACTCTCGTTAGAACTTTGTAAAACCCAGATACATATTAACAAGGCATCTGAGGTTGACCTTTTGTCTGGGAGGGAGATTGCTAATGCTCTTGGCAGTGATTTGTGAGGTTTGCTTTCCTCAGTGAATTTGGGATCAGTTTAGTATTTAAGCTTACTTCTAAATAATGCATTTAATTTTATCGCTTTTTCTTTAGATCTATAGATTTGAGTGAGCGTTAATGCATCGGTCATATTTCATTCAGTGATTATAGTGCTTGATATCCTTTGTATTCACCTTTGAGAAATGCTTTGGCAGCAGAACTGACTATGCAAAAATGTATAAGAAAGGGTAGAAATAATAAATGCACTATCAATTTGGCTGACACAGTTCAACATTTTAAGTTTTGTTTGTGACCCACGTTCATCTCTGGCAATTTAAATATACATATGCAGTGTCCTTTTTCAAAATGTGTAGGAAATAGGTAGGCTGTAGTGTTATTAGCATAATAAATCTTTACTACAAGAGGTTTCCATTATATTGCAAGTGCACGCCTCTACTCTTCCCATTTAGATATTAAATTTAGAAGTGTGCAAAATTTGTTGAAGTTTGCTGCAAGTGTTAGCAATTTTTTTTTTTTTTTTCCAAGTGTGCTGTCTTATCCCTTCTGGGACTGCTTAAAATAACATGAATAACTGCACATTGAACCTTTGTCCCTGCTGATGCAGTAGCATCACATTGTCTAGGGCACTTCTTTATCAAGGCGGTGCAGGATGCTGTAGTTGATAACCCATCTCACTAGCCATAAAGGTTGGGAAAAAGGATCTTAAACACTTTGGGGTAACAAATTTGATTTACATTTTATGTGTCGTGTTTGACTATAGTCAAGAAGCATCCAGCTCATTCCCAGCTCCAGAAGAACGGCACAATCACTGCCTGCAAACTGAATGCGCTGCTAAAAAGAAACTATAAAAGATTTTGGTTGGAATGCTTTGGCGTTTTTTTTAAGCCTGCTAATCTTCTTATTCCTAGTTTCTTTATGATACTTTACCTAGCATTGTCTTATAAAAGAAGAACATCATGATTGCCTGTGAATTAGTGTGGTTTTTTGAAGCAACTCGGGCTTAATGGTGTGGTTTCCTTCATTCGTAGGCACAGTGGTTGAGCCTGTAAAAGAGGAACTTGTGTGGACGTTTTTTTCTTACACAGAGTGCAAGACCCCTGTAGGTGTTCAGGTGGGAGGTAGAAGTGTGTGTTACGCACTAGTAGATAGTGCGTATCAGTGAATTTGGTGATTCCATGCTGAGGTCTTCAGAATTACAGAGAATAGTAAGAAATAATGCTCTGATCAGTGACAAAACCACTCTGATACAGGCTGAAGATTTTTTTTTGAGCTTCGGTTTGGGAAACCAAGTGCCTTTCCCCTCTTCACTTTTCCTCCATGTGGACAGGTCAGAAGTCATTTCAGTCTCTGCTCCCTTGGGAGCTGTAGTGATTTCTTTTTCTACGGTCACTTCGGAGCTATTGACTTTGCCCCAGGGAATCTAGAAAAGTAGGATAGGAAAGTGGGACATAGACGGATTAGCATCAGGGCACCGAGTCCTTCGCTGACGTCTTTGTAGAAGAACTTTTCCTCTCTGTTCAAACATGGATAAGTGATTGTCTAGCCACATGTTTCTACAGAAGGTCACTTAAGATTTTTTCCTAGGTCTAGAGGTGTTTCTGGTTCTCACGTCATAGCTCATGTTTGGTTTGGGAACGACTACCAGAACGAGAATTGTGTTTGAAATCATACTGCGAGTACATCCCCTGTCTGTGATCTTTCTGAAGTACTAAATCTTTCCAGACACTGAGGAAAACAGTAGAAAAGAGCATCTGGCACCACAGCTAAGTTTCAGACATATGTGTTCTGAGCAAGCAACACTGTGATGACATGAATGTTAAACCGTTTCTGGGATATCTTCCAGTTCACTCAGTATTTGAAATATAGTGCTGAAATAAATATATTGTCCCTGGGTTCACCAGGGACTGAGAAGGAACCATTCATTTACTTGTATTAAAACAATGTTTTTTTTCAGAATGTTATTCTTCAGTCTATCGGTAGTGCTGTAGCACAGGTTTATTTTGTTTAGAAAAGGCATTCTCCATCCATGCTAGAAGCAGCGGAGAGAGAAGCTGAGTGGGAAGATTGACACGCTGTGTCTTTATGGGGAATATATGGCATATTTGGGCATTCAGAGAGAAACCTTGAAGTAGTAATATACCCAAACATAAATAAGCGTAAGGAATGCTTTTTCAAAGTAGCCTGGAGAAGTTGTGCCATTTAAAATTGGCAAGTTTCATCACCTTTGGTTCTTTGGAAAATCCTACCCAAATCATGTGAAAATACATGTTCATCTAACTGAGATTCCCAGACTTTCTTTTCCCATTCACAGTGAAAGTTAAGGAAAGGTCTTGTCATGCTAAGCTGTGAGTATCCATACAGAACAAGTCATCTTTTTGCGTGTGGTTGTTGTTGGGAACTATTCAAGCAATAACGCTTATCATAGTTTATGCTTTCAGGACTTAGGTGGAGACTTTGGGTATGATAAGGCAAGAGGCCAAAAGCCTTCATGAACTGTGAAGGTTGTGTGTGACAATGCACACCAAATGCTGTTGTCTTCTTTTTTTTGTATGATTTATTAACGTTTAGAGAGTAAAGGTGGATAAATCTTCTGTGAGCTCTTGTTGGCAAAACACTGTAAAGCGTTGAAACCATTGGTTAGCTTTTCTGCGACTTCATTAAATCTTGGCTCAATGCCTATCTCCTTAAAGTATGATGGACTGTGGGTGATGAGCTGGCATACCATTCTGGATGTCAGTTTGTGCAGGAGAATAAATCACAAACTTACACAGTAGTAGAGTCTTAGGTTTTAACAAAAAAGCTCAGGCAGACAAACCCCAAGCAGCAACAGTTTCCCAAGTAACGCTTTCCTGGGATAACTATTCTTTGGAGGAATGCTGTAAAATGAATCCCGAACGTTAGGAGCCATTTTTCAATCTCAACTTTTTTTATCTGCCAACTTTCTGTTGGAGTTTAATCTATTAAAGTTCCAAATGAGTGTGAATTCCAGTTCATTGCCCACTGATATTATTTAGGCCGTAAGACTTGTGAAATGGATTTTATTGACGTGTTTGAAAGTTAACCCTCTCCTGTGCTCCTGTGCAGAGGATAGCTGCTGAAAGCGCAGGCTGCCACACTTACCTTGTCAAAATCTCTAACGTAAAATCTTTAGAAATGTGAACAAATATTGATGTCCTGAGCTGCAAATAAGTTACATTTGTCTCGCTCAGAATCTTAATGCTTTTCAGTAGATTCACAAGGAAGTAAGTAATAAACTCACGTATAATATCAAGACACTTACTCAGATGTTTTATGTCATTATCTTTTATGTGCAACCACAGGCACTTAAAACAGAAGTCCTGATCCTACTCGTGCCAACAGTAGTTGTTTCCTTGACTTTGGCGAGAGTTTCAGAAAGGAGAAGTGTTATCCTCTACTGCCTTCACTGCCCTTGCTAATAGACCTCATCGCACTCCGGTGTGGTGGAAGTCTGAGCGAGGGTTGCCCTTCCCTGGGGAAAGAAGGGAGAAGTTGCCAATAGGATGAGATGTATGGCATTAGTAAGACTCTTTCTTTCTTCCTTCCCCTTCCCCTCAAAGATGCTATAATGAAAACCAGATATGGACAACTGCTTCAGCTGTTTCACATTCTTTATCTGAAAGTTACGTTTTTATAAGTAGCTCGTAAAAGAGTAATAAATTCTGATTTGCTAAAAGCCATCTGGTTAATGGATTGCTTCAGAACTATTTATAATAGCAGCTATCTATGTAATTAACAGTTATAAAACACACTGCTTGTGCCTATGAGATGCATATTGCTGTTGTTTATTAACCCTTTCAAAGGGATGTATGGCTGTGTTTTAAAATCCAGGACAGATTTTGTTTGAAGAAAGCATAATATTGAGTTAGCAATTTTAAATACCGTTTGTAGCTCTACCGCGTCTCCAGAAATTGTCTCCCTTCACCAATGTGTTCTGTCTGGAAGGTTTACACCTTGGCTTTAAACCTGGTGGTTGATGTTATCTCTTAAATTCAGAGCTTGGTGAAGGCAGGTGCAGTGATACGGCCTGAGTTTGGTCAGCCTGAGCAATGGGTTCCTTTCTGGAACCTGTGGGTGCAAACCTCATCTTCCATTCAATTGAAAGCACAGACAGACTATGAAGAGATCAAGAGAGAGATGCAAACACGCGGCATTTTGTTCTGATGTCTGTATTGACTCCCGACGCATGGGGCTGAGTTTTGGGTAGGGTTTGGCAGACTTTCACCAAGTCCAACCTCACCCCTGCTCGTTTTGGCACGCTCTTGCAGCTCCTTGGAGACTGTACGGGACAACCGACTGCAAATGTAGTACTATGGGGAACCGGCACGGAGTCACCACTGATGGGTGAGTGGAGTGTGAGGAAGTGTCACGCTGTGTCCAGATTCAGCTGCTTCCATACCTTTACAAACCAAATGGAAAGGACGTAAAGGTTCCGAGTGTGTTTTATGTTTTTCTCAGTGATATTCAAACTGATGTCCAAGAGGTGAAATACCACGTGTCAGTTCCTTGGGCTGAATCCTCTTTGCCGTACTCAAAAGTCTCCTTCTACTTGAAACTCTTTTTCCTAAGTGTTTCTTTAAAAGTCTCCCAAGGATCCAGCAAAATAAAAATACTTAGCTGATCTTGTGTGAAAAGAAAAAGACTGCAAGTGCACAGCAATTTTAGAGAAGCTGGCAGGAATTTTTAATGTGACTGAAAGTGTCTGAGTGACAAATTAGTAATAAAAATGTCACTAATTAGACTGTAGTAGAATCTTGATAATCAAAACTACTTGGGTGAGACTAAATATATTCAGATGATGGGGAGCCCAGATAATGGGAGTCAGCTGAACAGAGAGGCAAGCTGGCAGCTTGTTACAAAGGGAGGCTTAGAGAGATGGGGGGGTGTTTTGAATAAACAAGCACCTAACTAAATTTACAGAACACAGTCCAAAAGGGATAAAGAAAGGACAGCTGGATCAAGAATTTTACATAGTAGGGAAACATCGGCTCCCTGGGACGAAGGAGGACAGAGGCAGTGCTA
This sequence comes from Cariama cristata, assembly GCF_000690535.1. NCBI lineage: Eukaryota > Metazoa > Chordata > Aves > Cariamiformes > Cariamidae > Cariama > Cariama cristata. Next base: position 47,949 of record NW_009616823.1, read on the forward strand.
GAACTGCTTCTCGCTGCGGTTTTATTGAATTAAGCTGGGGAAGTCTGGCTTAAACCCTCTGAAGTCTGCTCCGTCCTACCAAATGGATCCCATCTGCTCGAGGGGCCTCTCGGGTCCCCTGTTCTGCCCCCACCAGAACAAGTTTGTGACGTGGGACATCAATGGGAATGGGGTCTGCGGTGGGATAAATTGCCTCTTTAAGAGGGTTAGGGCTAGCGGATTTCCTCAGGTAACAGGTTAGTTCTGTGGTAGGAGCTGGTGACATACCTTCTGGGGAAAGGGAGGAGATGCCGGGAGGGGTTTTTTATCTTCGAGGCAGCAGGTCTAATAAAATACAGTTTAGGAGAAAATAACCTGAAAATGCTAGAAGTTGCCCTTTGCAGGAAGATGAAAGTTTGACAGCGAGGGAACAAGATGTCCGTAGAGGGAAGGAATAATCCAATGTCAGGATCAACTGTTGTGCGAGGGAGAAAAACCTTCAGTCTTTGACAGGGGAATATCTTTTAAGCGGGAGCTTTTTGATTCTTTGGTTGGTAAGTTGAACTGACTTACAGGGATGCTGTGATCCTTTAAATCATGTTTTCTGCTGGTTCTAATGCGACATTTATGTCATTCTTGCCGTCCCTTCTCAGGTGGGATTGTGGGAGAAGTAGTACGTTAAGTACCTAGTGTAGTGTTTTCATGTGTAGCAAATGTACGGTGTGAGGTGAAAGTGCCTTTGGTATGGAAAAGAAAACAGCCCTGGGGAGCAGGGCTATAGAACGTGTGGGATGAAATGGCTCTGCTATGCATGAAAAGAAATTGGGTGAAAATAAACTTATTCTGTTTTTTTAATTTTTTTTTTTTCTTGCTGATCTAGCTTTGACACAGCGTAGCTAGACTAAACACAAGTGTGATTCCCTTTGTCTTTTCCAATTTACTATTGTAATTGCTGTAATGTGGGGTTACTGAGCTATCCCTTCTATGTTGCAGTAGGATGGTTTGTGACAGTGGCAATCACAGAGCACATTACTGCTTTAGAAGCACTGATCTAGCTGTTCTTGAAAATACCACTTTTCAACACCGTTCGGTTTGAAGCACCTGCATTAGTCAGCCAGGGGCCCTGCACAGTGGAGGGAGAGGCAGAGGCACCTCCAGAAGGTGACCGGGGATGCCCATAGTAACATCTTGACCCAACTCACCCTCTGGAGCAGTCTCCTATTGTGTCTCTGATTGCTCCGTAGAGATTTTTAGGATCAGTCAGGTAGGACAAATCAGGGTCAGCAGGCCTGTTTGAACCTTTAGTCCCCTTGATACTTCTAAGCCCAGGTTTTTTTCTGCTTGCCTCCCGTCTGACGCATAGAGACTTGCCAGAACATCCATTTTCTGACATCCCCTACTTGCCCTCAGCCTGATTTCTGACCATAGAGCTCTTCCTCACAGAGGGCCACCTTTTTCTTCACATCCTGCTTCATAAATAGTTAATGTCTGGATATTTCAGGCTTCCCCCTGGAGAACCTTGTGTTCACTCACCAAGAATTTACTCACAAATTGGTATCATGCTTGAGCGGTCAAGGGATGCTTATACCAGGGATGACTGTGATTCTGCTTAAGGTCAGAACCTCCTATCTTAATCGATAATTGGAGAACAAGATGTGATTCATACTTAAGTGGACTTATCAGGAAGGTAGTCAGCTTTTCAGTTAGCTAGTAGCTTCTAAATCGCTATGTCAATGTGAGGGATATTTACTGCAATGGGTGTGTGTATTAGTTTCAGCTTTAAAATAATGCTTACACCCTCTGGAAAGAAGCACAGTCTTGCTTCCAAAAATAAACAGGTTTCCCACAGGGAAATCATGAGTGGACTAATTGGGCTTCTATAGTTATCTCGTTGCAGTATATGCAACCATAATTTATACAACCATAATGATTCACAAATTTGTGTCTGCCTTACGTCCATGATGAAGGAAGTGTGTGTAGGTGATCATTTGTGCACCTGGACTAACTCAGTAAAATATTAAATGAGCTTGTCTGATGCTGATAGATGAAAGTCATTTTACAGAGGAAAACAGCGCTGGTGATTATGAAAGACAGGCTGGTTGAGTTAAGGGCTGATCAGGCACAAACTCTGCCGTGAGTTAAAGGATCAAATTTACGCTTCGGTTCCCAGTTGCACCAGTGCTGCAATTAAAGGATCGGTTGCAGCTTTTTTGGCAGCTTCTTGGGAGGCTTCACCAGCTTGTGAGTGGGAACACTTTTATGGGAGCACAGGCAAGTCAAAGCCTGGGCAGGTATTGAACATAGCACCTCATATTATTGCATTTGTAACAAAGGTCTCGGGGAAGGGTATATACTTATAAAACCCAAATGCTTTTCCATATATTGTAATAAGGAGCACAGTAATTCCCTAGAAAATTTCTAGCTTAAAAGATAGTTTATCTACTTACAGAGTCAGTGGTGCTCTGAGCTACCTGGTAGTAAGAAACTATATATTTCAATGGATAGAAATGTACAGTTTCCATCTACGTTTTCTCTTGGGTCAGTATTGTGGCAGGGTAGCGTGAGGCTCTCTGTATACTGGCAATCCTTATCATACCCACGAGTGGGATATTCTTTTGTTGAGCAGCTTTCTAAAGTGCTTCTTCAGTGGATCCAAGTCATTTCCATTACTAAACAGCTTATAACCATGGGAGGTTTCTACATGTATGTATTTAAGCCATCAGTAAATAAGAAAACAGGTAAAACTCATACATAAGGCAAGAACTACAAGATGCTCCCATTTTAGTGATGCTAAGTTCCTCTGACCTGGAAATACTAATAATTTAGATACTTGTTGTATTTTGGCTAATGGTTGCTTAGTGCCAAAAATAAATCGAGTAGTGAAAATCAACAGACAATACATTAAAAGATTCTTAATAACATCAAATAAAAGTTGCAATCTGGGACAGGCTCAAGATAACTGTAATCAAGCAAATGAGCAGGCTGTTAAGGAACCTAGCGGATTTATTCACAGGTACAGGGCTTTTTTCTTAGTTGATCGCACTATCAGTGCATGCCGGTGCAAAATTAGAAGGAAACCTGGCAGCATGGGTATTTTTTGGATAGTGGGTAACGCTCTATGATATATGTCTCTTAAAGAAAATAAAAGAAGATATCCTCACGAAGCTGGCTGTCCAGAAACGTCGCTGTTAGGGTGAAGAGGAAAGCATTGGATTGTTCTGCTTGCAGCGGCGCAAAGCATTAACTACAACTTTTCCTCGACCACACCGCAGTTCATACTTTTGCATAACCTGTACCCTCGCACCCTGAGGTTAGTCAAGGGTGCTGTGTACTCGCACAAGCAGAGGTGCAGTGTACCTGTACCTGGGAGGGATGTTACAATTCTTTGTGCCAGCTTGTATTAACTGCTGAGAGTTAATAGAACAGCCTGTCTGTTCATTCTGCATCCGTGCAAAGTTATATCACGTAAGGGATATGTGATGGTGCTGTCTGTTTTTCTTCCAAAATAAGTTTTGAATTGGCTGACCGATTTATACAAATTTGAGAGAGGGTTAGAAGTATCAAAAATAGTACGGGGCAGTAAGCTTTGTGAGTATAGGTAGCTAGTTGAAAGAGAGTGATGGTCCTATTAGTTCCTGACCTAGCTTCTCACTGAAATTATAGCATAAGCTTACTACTAGACACCAGAAAACCCACCTTGTACAAAACACTGAGATTGCCAGCCACAGAAAAGAGATTTTGGAAGCTTTGTTACTTAAGAGAACTACCAGTGTTGCATGGTTGCCATTTTCCCTCCCCACTCTCCTCTGTAACAGTTAACTACCAGCCCGCCCCCCCTTTTTTTTTCCCCTCAAATATGATACATGTTCACAGCAGTATTGATGAAAGTAAACAAAACAGAGCTGCGACGGCTGACACTCCTTTAAAAAGATGGGATCGAAATCAATGCGTGCTAAGTGCAAGTGGATGGAGAGAGCGGCAGAAGAAAGGAATTGGGTTTTTTTAAGCTACAAAGAAGCGTTGCTCTCAGTACAAAGGTAGAACATAGTGTCTTTCTTTTTATAATGAAATTTCGTGTAACCTGACTAATGGCAAGAAAAAACCCTAACAATTATGTGCATGCTCTCTTTAGAAGGAAAAGAAGGAAGAGGCTGCTGTTCCAGAGATGGAGTGGAAAGCTCCCTTTTAAAACCTTTCTAATCTAAAAGAAGACTGACCCATCTTTTAGCGAGTCTTGTATACACTGATTTTTTTTTATGGTCTCTGGCCTCATTAGTGGTTGCTGGAAATAATTAAAGCCCATAGCAGAAAATCATAATGGAAGGTAGGACAAAATAATATAATTGAGTACAATAATGTAGGCTTTTAGATATTGTTGCATATTATTGTAAATTATCTGACTTACTCTTCTCCACTGTACAGATGACTTCCTTAACAAAACTGAACCGTGTAGTACAGAAAAGCAGAAAAGTGACAATATCCCTGATGACTTACTCCTTTTTGTTCTAATCTTACGAACAAAAGTGAGAATTAAAGTTAGGGCACAAAGAATGGAGGGCTGAAACCAGTCCTAGCATAGGAAATACCCTGAAACGGCATGCACTGTTGTGCTTCCGTAGTTTAACTAAAACTGAGTATGCCTTCTTAGGAGGAGAGTTTGCTTTTCTTTTTCTTTTTTTTTTTTAATGGAAAAACACCTCCACCACGAGGTTTTCAAAAAACATTTAGATGTGGCGCTTCAAGACATGGTTTAGCGGGTTTAGCGGGCACGGTGGCATCGGGTGTACGGTTGGACTTGATGATCTTTGAGGTCTCTTCCAACCGTAATGATTCTATGATTCTATGTGAAAACTTGAAAGAAGTGTTTTGTTTTAATTTCTTTTACTAGCAAACTATCTAGAAAGCATAGCAGAAAGTATGGGAAGTGTTTCCTCTTTGTGTCAGTCTTTTGCACTAGTATTCATTCCGAGGGTGAAATTTTCTTCTGGGGATCCAGGTGAGATTCCAGGGATTATTAGAGGTTTGGCTATGAAAGAAAAGAAATGCTTGTGTGGTATCTGAAGAACTCTGTTCAAAGATTTATTAATTGCCTATGTATATAAAAATCAAGCCAGCATAATATGATCGTTCAAAGATTTATTAATTGCCTCTATATATAAAAATCAAGCCAGCATAATATGATTCTGTGCATAACAGAGATTGCTCCTTTGGTGGCCATTTGATGGGAAGGGTCTTAAAATTTGCTGTTGCTCACTGGAACGTCACAGATGAGACTTTTTTTTTTGTAACACCTCTTGGCTCACTTTTGCTGTCTTCTGTTATTTTAAATGTGTTCTAGGACGTGCAGTCAGCGGCTGAATTTGGCCGAACCCGTGTCAGTGTGCCATCAGATAGTACGTTGCACTCTTCGGAACCAAGTGGTTATGCTCACTTGGGCCCCTCAGAGCTGTAGAGCACGAGGGAATGGGACTGCCTGGATTTCCTGATGTTCTTGCTTTGGATGAAAAAGGCTTTGTGTGATCTCTGTAAAACCTCAGATAACAAAACCAAGAGGTAGCAGAAAATAATTCTTTAGTAATTCACTCCGCTTCTAAAAAGCCATCCCATCAAGCTGCGGATCTCAGGCAAGGCAGTGAATGAGTAGATACTCCCTGGGCTGATTTCCAAAGATTGTCAAGTGCAGATCAGTGATGGAAGGGACTTCTGGAGTTCAGTGTTTTGCATTGCTAATGCTGCGTACCTCTCTTTACTCTGACCTTGCTGGCAGCCAAACCCAGAAAGAGCTCTTATCTTTCCTCCTTCAATCTCCATTGTGAGTCTTCCCCACTTAAAATGATAATAGATCTTACTCCCCTGTTGAGGATTGGGTTTTGAATCTATTGAAGGCAGCTACAGCTGGAAATTTAACCTCTAAAGGAGTCTTGATTCCCATGGGCTTGGCAAAGCTGTGCGTCACTAACAGGTATCATAGACCAGTATGTGTGCAGTAATAAGGCTGTAGATCCTGAGGGAGTTTTTCCTTCTTTAAGAAGACTGAGAAGAGTCTGATCCCTTTAATGTGTCCACCTTCTCCTGACACAGTGGTGTAAGCCAGGCAGCAATGAAGCCAAAATTCAGCAGTGAGTAGCTGATGCCATGACTGAAAGAGCATCATATGAGCTTACTAGTTCTGGAAAAGGTGGTGTGTGCCACCTAATACTAGAAACGTTACTGGACCATTGGAGGAAATAATCTGTTTATAGTGGCTGTATACGTGGTGATACAGAAACTGTCCGGGAAGATGGTCGTAGATGTAGGCTTCGTGAAAGGTTCTCTTTAGACTCCCTGCCTTTTAGACCCGCTGCAACTTAATTGCAGGCATTGGAATGGGCTGCCCAGCGAGATGGTGGAGTCCCCATCCCTGGAGGTGTTTAAGAAAAGACTGGAGGTGGCACTTAGTGCCATGGTCTGGTTGACATGGGGGTGTTAGGGCAAAGGTCGGACTCGATGATCCCAGAGGTCTCTTCCAACCAAATCCATTCTGTGATTAATGTCTGCAAAGTTGCAACTTTGCAATACAGTAATTTTATCAAAGTTATCAAGATATTATCACAGCTTCCACACTCAAAACCATAGGAGAACTCATGAAGAAAAAACGGGTTTGGATCATAACCTTTTTCCATAGAGAATAAATGGAGTTGCTGCAGCATTGTAAATTTTCAGTCAAGAACATTTTTTTTTTTTTTGCACTACAGCATTTTACCTAGAGTGAAAAGAGGATCTGAAAATGGGGTATAAATCAACCAAATGCCCCTTTTCTCTGACAATGTAGCAGAGACCTTAGGCAGAGCAGTGAGTAGGGCATTTGTGTAAATGCAGCTGCTTTTCAAATACCTTGGTTTAGCTTACGTACATTTTATGTACATAAGTGAATAGTGAACGTATGTGAAGTGTTATCAGTGAGTAGACTGAGACTCACGAGAATGGCAAGACCTAAATCTGCCATGAGTAAAGTCTTTTGAAATAGATCCATGGGTTGAAGGAGAGAAATGGGGCAGGGAAGCTGTTACGTATCTACTGAAAAGGCCAAAGTGTAGTAATGCAAGAACGAATAATGCTAATTCTTCCTGCTTATTCTGGCAGCTGAAGTGGCTAGCAGAGCATCATCTCTGTTGTGCTGATCTTACTAAGACCTAAATCTGCCATGAGTAAAGTCTTTTGAAATAGATCCATGGGTTGAAGGAGAGAAATGGGGCAGGGAAGCTGTTACGTATCTACTGAAAAGGCCAAAGTGTAGTAATGCAAGAACGAATAATGCTAATTCTTCCTGCTTATTCTGGCAGCTGAAGTGGCTAGCAGAGCATCATCTCTGTTGTGCTGATCTTACTTCATTTGGTTAAATAATGCTAATTCTTCCTGCTTGTTCTGGCAGCTGAAGTGGCTAGCAAAGCATCATCTCTGTTGTGCTGATCTTACTTCATTTGGTTTCTTGGTAGCTGTATCATCACAGACACATGATTTTGGTAGCACTGCAGCACATCTTAGTAGTTCTTCAGTAATGTTGTTGAGTGTTGAGGGCTGTTAGTGTTCCTAAAAAAATAAGAGAAACCAGACCTCAGAAATGGATACTTGATATGCAGAATATCAAAATGTGCCTTCATACATAAATTAGTTGTATTTTGTGCCAAAGGTGGGACTACAGTCTGTCTACTGAACATACATAAAGCTCACCACATGGAGCTGTTTTTATCTACCATGACTTCTTGTGGGCCATCTACATAAAGTTGACTATAAAGCTCACCACATGGAGCTGTTTTTAACTACCATGGCTTCTTGTGGGCCATCTACATAAAGTTGA
>NW_009616824.1:0-10512 GCF_000690535.1 Cariama cristata
GTCCCCGTTGGCTTTGTGCTGCATTTGCAGCAGCGATCCCTGGCATCCAGGCTGTTACATGTACATACAACTGCTAAGGTGTCTGCTTGCAGGATGGATGTGTGCTCATAAACTGTCATCTGGTCCCCACACATAATCTACCTTCATAGGAAAAAACTTGATAAACGCTTTGCGCCGTACTTCCAGCTTGCTCCAGTTGCAAGGTTTCAGTTGTGTGAGGATGTCTACGTGTAGAAATCACCACGTTCCTCCAAGAGTTAACATCTCAGCACAGCAGGTTGTCATCTGCCCACTCTTCCTACTAGTGTCCCTCATCCAGCAGTCTCAGACTCTGGGTCGTGGAGGATGGAAAGTGGAAAAATGATGAAAGAGAGAAATCTGTACTCAAGTTGTGCTCCCCATAAACTGCCGTAACTGGATTTGCGAATCCAATTACAACTGTAGTGTAAAAGGCCACAGTCGAGCTCTGTATTGTATTTGTAAAACTGTGCAACCTGTGTATGAAAAAAAGTGGGCAGAAATGAGCTAAGTGCTTTTACTTTGAAACAGCTTGAGAAAATACCTCCTGACCTAATTCTAACCTCACTGAAGTCAACAAAACCAGAGCCTGAGGCACTTTGATTAGCAATCCCAAAAATGTATCGAGTTAAGCTTTAAATAAGAACAAGTTCTCTATTGGAGCAATCGCAGATCTCACGTTGTAAAGGAAAGAGCCCAATGCTCAAAAGACATATATACTTAGAAATAATTCAGTTGAGTTACAAAATGTCACTAATGCAACAGATGACGTAAGCCAAACAATGCTGGGGGACAGTGGGTAAACTGCTGGCAAATAAGGAAGATGGGAAAGATGAACCAAGCAAAATGAAATAAATTGTTAAAAAAATAATAAAATGAGCAGGTTCATGTTGCTACAGTAAAGTCAGGCCTCAAAAGTCTGTTGCAGCCCTTTGATGAAGGCAACACCTCTGTGCCTAAGGGTGGGCCGGTCAGCGTAGCACATTGGGCAGTAAAAACATTTTTCATCAAGGGCTTTGGGGAAAAGAACCTATTGTGGGATAAGAGGAAAGTCTCTCTCCTGGGTCACCGTAGGGAGAAGAAGACAGGCAGTGGGCGAAGAAGGGGGCATCACAGAGGGCAAGAGTGCCAGCGGGCTCACCTGCAGGGAAGCAGTCTCCTCAGGATGGTCATCAATGCTCCAGGCAAGAAGAAGTGCAAGGGGGCAAAATTTGCTAAGGTGACAAAATTATCAAAATCGTTTACTGTCAAAACTGAAGCTCATGAAGAAAACATTTCGCAGTACAGAACGACTTGGCAAGAGGAAGGCTGATGGCACTCAGTGGTGGTCAATTCAACTAATGCACATGGGAAAGGCACGGATCCCGTAACCACGGGCAGGGGTCTGGTGGCCCAGAGAGGAGGCAGAGGAGGCAAAGGAGTTCGGAGATGTACGACAGAGATGTTCAGCCGCAGTGCACGGTTTCTTGCTGGGTGCCTGAACAGATCAGCTTTGTTCAGCCTGGAAAAGAAATGCTCTGGGGATGCGATGTGACAGGAGGGAGGCAAGCTCTGGGACTTGGGAGACACAAGAAGCGAGAACAATTTTTCATTACACAGGTTATAGGTTATCTTGTGAAATTATTAGGCATTAAGCCGAAAATAAAGCTTAAGGGGGAGTTAATCACGTAGTACATAATTAAGTTGCAGAATTCACTCCCCCACAGACTATTGCAGAAACTAAATTATAAGTAGTTTCAAAAGGCCTAGACAAACTCAGGAAAAATAGATCCACTGATGGATATTAAACATGATACAACTGCCTTTAAATTCCGAGCAGCTGTGAAGAAATGCTAGAGGAAAAATCTCCTAATTCTTTCGTCCTCATAGCCTTTTCCTAAAATTTGTTACTGCTCTCTGTCTAAGACCATATCCTTTCTGGGATATTTGCTAGAAATACCCCACAAAGGATGTTTTCCCGTGTAGAGTTGTTCCTGTGATCAGTCTCCACTGCTCCCAACCGTGCATCGTTCCGATCGTCCGTACGGCGCATGTCCACGCTTTGTGCAGCCGTGCTGGGCGCTGACTGCAGAGGAACTTCTCCCGAGGGCTGCGGCAGGATCGCCACACGAATCAGAGCAACCGCTTCGTGTTTCCTACAGAAAATATTGCTACTGCTCACACAGGCTTATCTTTCTGTCTTTAAAATTCAGGCTGCGTAACCTACAGTTACCCATTTAAAAAATGAAAATAAAGTATTACTTTCCTATGCATTGATGACTTAGCGTATTCAGCACCTTTGCTTTCTAGTCTATAGGGGATTTTACTTTTTCCAACATTAACAGTTGCCAGGTTTTTGAGTGAAAAATGTCACACGCAAACAATATAAGGTTCAATTAATTGTTCCAGCATGTAAACATGATTCTGATGGAGCCCTGCTTGGACTTCTAGCCTCCTTTGCAGAAACCAGGTGTTTGCACATCTGACAATACCACGGCCAACGCAGATGGAAAACGTCTCTTAATTAGAACAACCTGAGAACCAGGAGATAAGCCAAAGGGCTACAACAGACCGGGGTTCTCACATTGTTTTCCAACTCTGGGCTACTCACAGTAGCTTGAGGAGAACTACCGGAGAAACGCAACAGAGGAGAGGGTCTGCGGGGAACGCCACCGCTTCTGCTGACACAGCTGTGATGGGTGCCTACAGTCAGACTGCTCCCAAAATCAGGGCGGCACAGGGGGAGACTCCCTACCTGCACAGGTGTTCGGGTGGAAGGGAGTTATCCTTTCAAATGTCTGGTAGAAACGGACTCCTTCAGAGAGAAAACTAAAAGGTGGAGGTTTTTATGTTGCTTGATATAGTGCATGTGGTTTATATATTCTGTAACGTATTAGGACAAAACACTTGGTGTACATCTTTTAAAGAAAATGCTTTTTTTTCCAAGCATATTTCCAATATGGGTATGAGATTATGTGGGACCAAAAAAAAATTGCAACAAGTTCTTAGAGATATAGATCCATAGATGATGGACACTTCTACCCCTTGAAGGAATACTTTTGTGTGGAGTTAGCTGAGGTTGCTGGGCCACCTGCCAATCTCCAGGTGATGGATAACGGGGGAAAGGACTTTGTTGTGGTCATGCTGGGGACGTATGTTTGATCCCACCAAACCAGAGAATTCAAGCAGAGGATCTCTTCTGGAGTCGTCTGACAGAACGGTCTAGCACAGAACTGGTGGTCAAGGGAGGCTTTTAATTACCTGGCAACTCATTAGCAAAGGTGTGCAGACATGCCACCAACTTCACCTTGAACCGAGCGCGAGCACAGAGTGATTCTGCTGCCCGTGGGCTTTGCACAGCACAGACCGTGTTTCTGCAGGTGTGCTGGATGAAACCGAGACGTTTGGTGTATCGATGCTGGTTTCCATTTCTTTTGCTAACAAATGGCTCTTGCCTGATGCATGTTTCAGGCGATAGAAGATAATCCCTAAAATACTGAAACATAAAGAGGGCAGAGACAGCACGTGGTGCTTGCAAACCGACATAGCAAGCTGACAGCAGATCTTTTAGGTATACATCTCTGGCGCAGAGGAGAAATTTGTTACAGCAAGGAAACAGACCATGCTTGTGAGCCTCCTGATATTTATCGCTGAAAAGCAGAAGAAGCAGAAACAAAGAGTGCTCAGCCCCGAGCACGGAGCCACCGAGAGGTTCCCACGGCCTCGGCCGCTCGGCTGCTGCGGGGAGTGGGGGGGGGGGGGGGGCACGCTTGTGGGGGTGGGGGGGGGGGGGTCACGCTTGTTCCCCCACTGGGACCCCAGATGTGCCCCGAGAGGGACATACATTCAGATCTCTCTGTTTATATATTTCTCTGAAAATACATCTCCAATATATTTTCTTTAAAATACATTCAGTACTCTCTATTTCAGAAAGTGAAAAACAAGGGCACGGAGCAATTTGCAGCTACAGTTCAAATTTAGGCACAAAAAGGAGAAGCTTATGCCTTTTCCCTGTGGTGTTGACCTAAATAATCCTTGTGTGTCCAATCCCAGGGACACCAACACCTTTTTAGACGTTCCTGGTTTACATCCATCTCACGATCCTCTCCATCTGGATTTTAAGTCCTCCTATACAGTACAGTACCTGAATTTTTAGGAGCAGATGGAACACAAATATCATTAAGAATAGAGAATTTTTCTAACCCAAAATGATTGTTCAGTACAAAAGGAAATCCTTTGACAAGACAACCACAACTCAAAGGAGTGGAAATCAGGTAGAGAAGGAAAACTTTGATTTGCACCTATATATTTGAATCTGCTAATTGTGCCCTCTGGGAGCTGAGCCTTTTGAAAGCAGTATTTCTTTATACATATATGAAATAATTCTTGACTATTTCAAACAGAGTCTTTATGTATAAAGTAAACATATGTTGATTAGTTATTTCTAGAGTAATATGCCATCTGTTATTTGAAAACACCTTCCTCTGAGTGTGCTGATTAGTGATGGGTGAAAGTGGAAAACCATTTTCTGTGAAATTTTGCTCACTTATAAACATTTTCTGCAATTTAGAATCTAGAAATATAAATCTTGAAAAATGTTCAAGAGGTTATTTAATCCGACCCATGGCATTGAGGACAGAACACCCTGCCAGATGTTTTCTAACCTGTTCTTGCAAACAATCAGCGGTGAACACACCATAGCCCCCTTCACCAGCCTCTTGGCTCCAAAATTTAAAAGTTTTACCCATTCTGAACCATTTATGTTGGAAATGAAGTTTGCATTTTTTTCCGAATTACTGTATTGAAATATTATGGCAGTGAAAATCAACTGGGACCTGAAAGCTCACTTCATTGCATCTCCTCAAGCCCTACCCCAAGGAGTCCCCTGGGCTTGAGCACATCATGAACAAAGTCAGGCACACCGTCGTGCTGTATGGGATATACTGTGCTTCGCACTCTTGAAGCAAGTTAACTTTTAAGGGGGCTTTTTAACCTGATATAATTTCATCCATCACTGTTCACCATGTTCACATGAAGCCTGCAGTGGCTGGACAAGCCTTCCCTGCAGGGAACTCAGAGGACTCCCCAGATCGCCTTTCCAGCTCTCTACCAGTTGTGTGATGGAAAAGTCCGCTCTCTGCTCTAGGAGGAAAATGAGAGCTGTCATCGTTTTACAAGTCAAACCATTTGAATTTCGTTTCAGATTAACCTGATGTCTGATTTAGGCAAAATCTAATAATTTTGTGGTAGGAAAGAATGATTAAAATATAACTGCACGAAATATTGAAACAAAACTTCAATTCAAACTGAAAAGAATCAGTGTTCTAATTTCACAAATACTATGACCAGACAGCAGGATTACCTGCACCTATCTGAAAACCAAATTATGATTTTGAAAGATTTAGGTAAATAATCACTTCGGTTTTCACTGGGCTAAGTCATGGAGAAGTTAATGTATTCAAAAGCAAGAAGTGCATTTTCTGTCAGATGACCGAACAAGATGGAAATAAAACACCCTAAGTCTCAAGAACGATATAGCCCAGTAAGTTGACAGATAATGAAAACTGGGGTGAAAACTCTCATCAGACCGTACTATGGAACACTCTCCACAATTTTCAACTACATAAAAACTTGAGCAGCACCTGAAAAGCTCTTCTCATCCTGTCATCCTGAAGCCTGATGCAGGAACAAAGTAGGAAGGGTGGTGAACCCAGAGCACACCACGTAAAGTCCAGAATAAAAGTGCTTTTCTTGTGTCAGACTCTCAGAGCTTCCAGTATGGAAGAGATGAAGAAAAAATGTTAGGAGCATCTCATAGTCCTCACTCCCAGAGAAGGCTGGCACACCTAATGATATCAGCACAGGCATCAGTTCTTCATTCATGGCCAGAGCAGATGGAAATCAAGACAGCAGCTCCAATTCTCCTGTATCGCCTGTTGACACATCTCCATTTAAGTTGAGGTGGGTGGTGGTAGACATCAATTGCAAATCTCACTTGACTCAAATGCTTTGTCATGCACAGGTTGCTTTAAAGCCTGTATGAGATGAACAAGGGTGGCAAAAAAAGAACAGACCATAAGAAGATTGTGTGTCTCAGCTGATCATTTCATGCTCATGATCAGGAGACTGGGCTTCCTCGCAGTTCTTCACAGCTTCAAATGTGCAGGGTCAGGAGACCGGTGCCTGCAACAGCTCTTCACAGCTTCAGATGTGCAGGGTCAGGAGACCGGTGCCTGCAGCGCTTTCTGGTCTCACGGACGTGAAATGCAGACTACAGTGCTGATGATGGAGTTGAGGTCACTCTTCCCCTTCGTCCCTGCCTTCTTTCCCAGCCCCTCGTGTCTTTTTCCACATCCCCGTTCCCAGCAGTGCCCCCAGCCATCCCCTCCAGCGCGGTCCCCCCTGCCCCTGCAGACCAGGCAGGAGTGCCACCACTGCAGAGGGACACGCTGACCGCCTTTGAGACCGTGCACGTGGGACGTGGCATGGAAAAGGACTTTTATGTGTGTGCTGGGAACATCAGCCTACAGCATGCTAACTCCCTCTTCCCTAGCTAGGCACCAGTATGTAGCTATGCAAATGCAATACTGCCTTACCCTGATAACTATTAACCTTTACAGAAATGCGTATTTCATTCCATAGCTTTCATTTTCTTACTCAGATCTGCCTTAATACCTGTAGTTAGCAGGTACATAAATCCCTGGCCCTGGGCATGCCAGTCCTCCCTTCCCTCACCTTTCTCCATGTCATTAGTGAGAACATATATATTTTATTTAAGGCACGGCACTCTTTACATTCCTCATTTTTCTCCATATTAGCTGAAATGGCTTCTTTTGGAAAATATGCTCACAAACATCTCTGATCCACATTCATTAATCCTCAGCCAAGTTCATTAAACAGAATTAACAATAATTAAACAAGCAAAACATTTTGTAGGTGGTATATGGTTAAAGACATCGTGATTTCTTTCATCAGGTGACAGGAAAGAAACATTTATAGGGCTGGCAGTATCGCATGAAATAACCAGGAGCTGAGCAGGGATGGAGCCCCCCAGGGTCACTTGGGACCCTGCACCCCCCTGCCCACTCACCTGCCTGCAAAGCGAGTGGTCACCAAAGCACAAATCTGCAAACACCAAAGCCCAAACCACAAGTTTGGAAATAAAAAAAAAATGGGCCCTGACAAGCTTTATTTCACAGTTGGTAAACTGCAGAAAAGCACATTTTAGCTGCCAACTGCGACATTTCGAGTGGATGATAAGGTCGCGTGTCCTCTGCTGAAACAGCGCTGTATAGGCTTCATATAAATGTACATCCCCAAACGCGTGCGTGTATTTGGGTATGAGTTCATTGACGTCAGCCACATACATTCTGTATTTTACTGTGTAAATGTGTATAGACTGTAACAGGTTCTCAAGCAAAACCATCTGTATATACTTCTGTATATTTTTGTCTGCTAAGCATCCATGCCTTCAAATGTCTGGGCCATCACAATGCAAAAGATGATGAATAATCTGTGATACGAGAGGAGCTAATCCAGCCCTTCACATCTGGTGTGCCAGACACAGCTGCACGGGCTGAGCTTTGCGGTCCCTCATGCACGGGCGTTACAGGAGTCGTCTTCTCACTCCATCTCTTGGGAAGCAAATTGTGACGGATTAGGATCTCCACTCTTCTCAGCTGATTTGCTTCATCTCTGTTCCTGGCACCAAGACCTTTGCCTTAGTCCATCAGCACACAATCTTTTCCTCAGTTACCTATTGCGCAGGTACAACCATCCCAGTGTACCGATGGGACCACGTTGTTCTCAGAGTTAGTGCTTAGCTCCGCTCGCCCTGGCACCGTCCTGTCCCCAAATAGGGAATGGGATCTGAGATCATCTGAAAAATCCTTCCTTCCAAAATCCAGGTCCTCAGGTCGGTATCACCACCCGGTGACCTCCTGTGGAAGTGGAAGCAATCACCAAAGTGTTGGCTTGCTGCCACTGATCTGTGGGTTTTATCACTTACAGAATGGATGTTTTCAGACAAACACACACAAATTTTCCTCTTCCCACCTTTGGCTGAGGTGTGTCAGAAGTGAAGAGCCCTCCTCTCCCGTTATTGCACGAGGGGCAGAGCATTAGTTGAATTTCCAGGTGAGCACCAACACGTCTTCCTACTTTTCCATGTGCTAAGGCTCACATAAGCATTACAGAAAGATTTTCATAGCTGTCTGCCCTCAGGAAGGAAAGCCTAGAATTCTTTAAATGTTCAGACGTCCAATTCCCCTAGGTTTGTCTGTAAACAGCCTGCCCTAAGCACGGCTCGGATGAAGTTGTTCTTCCACAGGTACCCGGCCTTTTAGCGCATCTCCATTCAGGAGACATGAGCTTGTCAATGCTTCTCAGAATTAGACTTTGATGTTTATCCAAAGTGGGAATATTTGTTGAATTCTCTTAGGATATGCAACACTATTTTAAATGTGAGCAGTTCCAGATAAAGGATGGTTCTTGCAAAAGCAGCTGTGCTCTGGGTGTCTGCAGACCCCGCACAAAGTCAGACAAGCCCAGGAGAGGTCAAAGTCTCTTTGTTCCTCTCACGTCTTAATCCTCTTTTGTACTGTTCTAGAGGAAAGCAAGCGAGCAGGAAGGCTTACAGCAGCAAATCTGTTCGGTGAGCTGGGAATTCACCCACCACGTCCCATCACAAAAAGACCTCAAGGCCGGGAGAGGTGGCAGTGGGTGATGTCTGTTCCTCCTGTGCCTCAGAGGACAGGCACCAGCCTCCAACTGCTCTGGGCAACGGCCACCGGAGCTGCAAATCCTCCCTGCACCGGGCGAGAGGTGCAGCCTGCTCCCCAGAGATGAGCAGTGCCAGCAGGAGAGAAAATATTCTCCTTAGGAGAGGGAAATCCACCCCCAGCTGTGGGCTGGCTGAATTCATCCCAGGAGTTATTAAAGCCCCAGCTGGTGTATATGCTACATGGCGTGACAGAGGGCTGCACAGAGCTGCCAGGCAGGTGTCATGGGGACTGGGGATCATTGCACTCCTCGTAAAGCCCTTCTTCAACTTTGGTATCCCTGCCTGATGCCTTGTGCCTCCTGTGTCCTCCCCCAGAGGAGATGGGGAAGGGAAAGGTAGGAAGACACGAAGAATAGGAAGATCAGCAGCTCATTTTTGGAGTCTGTTCAAAAGATGTATATTTATTTTAAAAGCCCAAGAGGGAAAGTACCATAGCCTCAGCATCCTCATCCCTGCTGGGCCCAAAAGCAATGCAGCACTGCGAAGGAAGGATGCTGGCACGGGGAGCTTCCCGGTACTTCAGTGGAGGGGCCGGACCACTCCGAGGGCTCTGCTGCTTCCTCCTGGGAAGGGGCTGAGAGCTGAGGAGCAAACGGCTGCTCCTGGAAACCTGCAGGGCTTATGCTTTGAGTGGCTGACAGGGCAGAGACCGCGGCTGGGCATCCAACCTGCCCAGAAATCCTACCTCTCCTTCTGGCTCCTGTCGCAGGTACCAGGGAGGCGTGCAAACCGAACTGCTGAGCTGAAGTAGTCTACAGAACAGAAGAGGAAACAGAAATGAAATGTATATTTGCATGTGGGACCTAGGATGCAGTAATTTCCCATTATTTCTCCAGGGCAATCTGATGGTCTCCAAGCCCGCCCCATCTGCATTAACCTCAGCATCCTGCCAGAGGATTTCAGTTGGGAGGACAAAGGGCTGGTCCCGCCCTGATCCTGACACCCTTAGGTGTTGTCCCGTTAGGTACAGTTATAGAGTCACGTGGGAAGTATACGCACCCACCCCAGCACACCCCCCCCAACTTATACCTAAGGACCGCGCAGGACAGAGCCTCCTCCCAAACGTGCTCCTAGCGGCGGACTGCCTTGGGTACAGCCCGTCCGGGCGTGGAGCTGAGCGCGGTGCTTTTCCGTCAACAGTAAAGAAATGGGAGTTTTTGTCACCCTTCTCTCATTAAAACTATTGAAAAGCCACACCTACCCGTGGCAACTTTCAGCATACAATCAAGGCGTTATTGGGAGCCTTCACCAACACAAATCCATGGCGGGAGGCAACAGCGACACGAGCAAACCCAGGGCGGGTGCAAGAGAGGCAGGATTATCTGCGTTAATTCCTCACATACGTGCCCTCTGGGAAGCCGGTAACACACGGAGAACATGGACACGACCGCATGCATGTGTAACACAGCTGATAAAAGATTGATTATGTCATTTTAACTGCTCTGCAGAGATGGAGACTGTAAATTCAGCTGCCTGGCCTGAGCAGAGGTATTGCACCGGGAGACCAATTAGGCACCAGTCACGGATAACCGCCAGCCCCCGCACGCCTGTGGACGCCTGCGCCTGCCTGGGGAGATGGCAGAAAACACCTCTGGGATAACCAAGGGGCACTCCGGGCACCGGACCCACGGCTCGAGTAGCTCTGCGTTGCTTTGAGGCTGGGGGTGAGAGGTGCGGGCTCCTCCGTGATGCCCACCGGTGCATCCTCAGCATCGGCGGGGGGGGGCCCACCC
>NW_009616824.1:10543-10930 GCF_000690535.1 Cariama cristata
ACCAGCAGTGACTTACCCTCCCCACGCGCAGGAAAGAGCCGAGAGCTTTCCTCTCCACGAAAACTGGGGATTGCAAAAATCAGCAAAGCAGAAAAAAAAGTATTTTCTGGTTGTTTTTCTAGATGGTTACACACAGACCTGCAGAGAGGATTGATTCAAAAGGGCTCAGACAAGAGACTAAAGATAAAATGTGAACATTTCCAAAAGTCAGTCCAAACAAATAAAGGCCTTTTCCCTCTCGGCTAGATGTGAAGATTTCGTACATCTGCCTAATTCATTTGGCAGTGAGGGCAGAGTGCTCTCCTCAACCCCACAACTTCTCTTTAAATTAAAATGAGCAATATTGAACACAGTTTCTCATTGCATGAGATGTACACAGGCCCATTT
>NW_009616824.1:10963-22280 GCF_000690535.1 Cariama cristata
TGGATGCATACTTTTACGCATACTAGGTTGAAAATAACAAAAAAATATCCCAAATATATATATTTTTAAATAGACTATTTCAGTTGGAAGGGACCTACAATGACCACCTAGCCCAACTGCCTGACCACTTCAGGGCTGACCAAAAGTTAAAGCATGTTATCAAGGGCATTGGCCAAATGCCTCTTCAACACTCACAGGCTCGGGGCATCGACCACCTCTCTAGGAAGCCTCTTCCAGGGTTTGACCACCCTTTCTGAACCCCAAAACTGAGCTACCATGGAGAAAAATAGGAGCCATCACTAGCGTAGGAGCTGTAGGCTTTTTGGGTAGTCTCACAGTAAATCTATTAAAGTGAACAGAAGTGATTCAGCAGGTACACATCTACCGTCCCAGTATTTAGAGTTTGCATGATGAGTCATGTGGCCGTAAATCATACAGGAAAATAACAAAACTTGAAGAGTGCGTCATGGTAAAATCAGGACAAAAGTATATTAAGACTTTCAAGAGTGGGCAGAACATACTTTAATTGTAGGCCCAGAAGATTGCTGCGAGTTACTAAGATGACAGTATAAAGTATTAGTAATTCCTTAGATGTCATTTTGCTCAGTTTACTTGTTTCCACAGGATGTAAATGTTCTGATTTAACACTTAATGATCATCTCACAAAAATACATGTGCAGCAGTTTTCTCCCAATAATGATACTTTTCACGTTTCTTATGGCCATAAGCATGCAACTGAAGAAAGGCTGGAATAATCACATTATGTATTACGGCCATTTAGTTGTAGAAATGAAGCATGAAATAAACACTTTAGTTCATTAGCCCTAGTAAAGTAGCACAGCGTGAGTCTGCTATCCGTAATCACTGGTAATCCATGCTTAACCTGGTGACACGCTTTATTACCAAACCTATGAAGCAGCTCAAGATCTTATCCTGGAAATGCAACGGGTGCCCCTGGGAAATGGCTTTTTTGGAGGAAAGAGGCTGTATTTCATAACGCTGTGCATGCACTGCCTTGTTGCTCCCCTGCTGCCTGCCTGCCCCCGCAGGGGTCCGGCAATGGTACCGCAGGCAGGAGATGCCAGCAGCGCTGCCTCCGCTTGCCCTGGGCAGGCAAAATTTGCATCTCGAGGTCTGGCTGATTCATCACCTCCAACAGTTGGCTTGACGGCCCATGGGAAGACATGGCTCTCCTCTGTTCGATCTGCTGATTAGTAGATGCAGCATCCCTGTTAATGCAAATGCAGCTCCACGTCAGCGCCTGCGACCGGCCCTTGTGGGGATGGGGACAGCAATAGGGATGGGGGAAGAGGAAAGTCCTTCTGGCGTTGTGCTGTGGGCAGCTGGTACCCTTGATGAGATGTATTTTCCTGGGCTGAGTCCTGCGTGAGCACCGCAATAAAGGAACAGTCACTTCCACAACAAAGAATGCCATGCTTTTCTGGGGTTCAGAATATGCCCTGGGGTGTTAGGAAAAACATAGCTCCGTGTTTTTTCTATGACTAGGGACAACCTATATCTCTGTTCCGAGGTTTGCCATTTGGAAAATTGAGCTATCATCCTCCACAAGGATTCCAGTGGCACGAGAGGCAGTTCAGTCCGAGACCCCTGGGGAGAAGGGCCACAGACATTGCAAAGCTTCAGAAGAAATCTACCTGGTCAGAGCTTCGTATCAGATGCGAGTTCCTCCACCCTGAGTTTTTGGGGTCTACAAATGGAAGCTTAGGTATAACCCCAGTTAGCCACGAGCCACAGCACCTGCTGGTCCTTGCGGGCCCATGCATCTCTCCAGCATCAGCAGGAGGCACACGGACATGTGCTGTGGGGCTTCTCCTCCCACCATGGCCCACTGTAAAACAGCCACAGCTGTTTGTGGCTGATGCATGTCCCAGCCAGCAGCCTTCACAGCACCCTCCTCTTCCCCCAGCACCCCCGGGTAGGGCTGTGGAGGAGGGATGGTGCACAGAGCCAGGGCTCATTGCCATCACTCTGCAATCACGACTGTAGCATCTCTTTTCCCAGCCTCTGGCTACTGAGTTTTCCTGCAGGGAATTTCAGCCAGGGAAGGGCAGAGTCAAATTGCCATCAGCTGGGGGCTCAGGACAGCGCCCATCCCTGGAGCAGAGCCCTTCTTTTCCCTGCTTTTACTGGCGTGTTCCTCCTGCTCACAACGTGGTCCTTCTCTGCGAGAAGGTGATGCTGGCACTTTCAGGGAGAGTCGAACTTAATGGCAAACTGGGTATGAAACAGTCTCGCTTCATTAAAAGCAAATGCAGTAAAATCAACATGTAACAAAGCAACTAATGTGCCCCAGCTGTCCGTCCTGCCCTCCTCCAGAAGCTGTTCCTTCCCCAGCCTCCTCCTCCTCCCTGCTCTCGAGGGTGGCTTTAAATTTTGAAGTTCTGGTATTGGCACAGGACCTTGGCCACGCACAGCCCTCGCGGCTCCCTCCGGCACGCTGGGTACCAGTGGCAGAGAGCAGTCCCATGGCCCCGGCGGTGCCAGGGCCGCCGGAGGGATGGTGCCTGCCGCTCGGCACTCGCATCGCCCCGCTCCGCACCTCCGGCTCTGCACTGGCACTGGCACCAGCTGCAGGGGTGGGCTGGGCACACCAGCAGCACTGCTTTGTTTTCTTTCCACAGACCAAAGCCTTTTGTTTCATATCCATCTTTATTTCTTTTTTTCTTTTTTTCTTTTTTCCCCCATCTCTGCCCACATCACTGCATGGCCATAGGGCTGGCAGGGGATTCAACCCCTGTGGGAAAGAAGGTGGCAAAATACCTACAACAGACTTGACCAAAGAGCTAGTCTGACCTGAAAACCTTGTCTATTTTTTTTTCATCATCTCTTTTTAACAATAATCTGGCAATAATGAGAAAATTATATTTTCCTCAGAGGAACAGAAGGCTGTTGTAGGCACTCCAGAACAAGAGAATATTTGAAAAGGTATTCAGTAAAATATACGCATGTTAGCTACAGCTTTACGATGTGGCTCAGATTGCTCTGTCTTCTTGGGGGAAAAAATGAGATGGTTTCCATTGGAGCGCAGGAATGACATCTCCTTTAATAATTTCATGCCAAACCATGTAAAATGTAACTCCTGTTCCTGCGTTCTTGCAAAACCTGCATCCAGTAGAGTAGCAAAGGACCAAAAAAAAGTGTTTAGAAGAACTCATTTTCATGCTCTGCAGGCTCTAACCTTGTCTCCAAAAGCCAAGGTTGATGTGTCCCATGCCAAATTAAATCAAAGATGTATGCAGTAATGAAAAGGGTAGCATTCCATGAAAATTCCCACTTTTCAGTTAAAGAGGCCATGGTTTATTAGGTATGCAAAAATTACAATGTCAGGGTAACTTTGCAAGTTAAGCTTTTTTCCTGAATGCTCAAGTATCTCACTGGAAGGAAGAAGCTAGATCAAGATTTCCATAACTTGTTACCTGGATACTCTACTTTAAAAAAAAAAAAAAATTGCTCAAGTGAAAATAAGGCATTCATCTCTTAAAACATGAGGGAAGCAACCCCTGATGGGGGGGGGATGGAGCATCCCTCGACGGGGGGGCACCAAGCCGAGCGGCATCACCCCAGCAGCGAGCCCAGAGCTCACGATTCCACGATGAGGCACCAGCAAAAATATCCATAACCTTAAAAGGTTTTGCTTCCCAACACAGAGTAAAGGCCCCGACTTCCAGATCTGCCTGTGATATTTGACCTATTTACAAGAATTCCCTCGCTGTTGGCGAGCTACAAATGAGAACAAGATCTCGTTACCAATCTGCAGAGGCAGAGGAGCACCCAAGGGAAGGCAGAGCAAAGCAGCTCCCTGGGTCAGGGGAAGGAGGAATTAAATGCAGCCACTGAGTTATTAGGGGTGAGCCCCTCCGGGCTCGGCACCGTCCCACCCCTCGCTCCATCGCTGCGCAGCCCCGGTCCCTCCCGCTTCAGAGCAGAGGGAAGAAGAAAGGAAAAGGCAAACGATGTTTTACTGCATTTGTAAAGTGAAACTGTGCGTGAAGAAATAGAAAAAAAGGGGCAAATTCAAACTCATTGCAAACCACAATAAGCTGCAGAGGGCATTTAATCATGATTTCCCTTCCGAAGGGAAAACAATATTAGAAAACTGCAAGGCCTGAAATTTGCATCTGAAGCCAATATGCTTTCCCTTTCTCATCTCCATTCCCCTTAAATCTTTTATAGGAGTCATTAAAAATGTTGCGCAGTACCACAGTCATAACAAATAAACTTATGCCCATTAACAACTGCCTGGAGCACAGCAGGAAATCAGACAGATATATCAGTAGCCCCACGCAAAACAAATCTGCTTCCAACAACAGCAGGGCTTTTTGCACAGCCTGTACCAGGGAGGGCACGCAAGCCTGGCTCTCCGAAAGAAACAGCCTTCTTCCTCCACGGGCTTCACGCTACCCCACGGCCCCGGCTCCCACGGCTCAGCCCCATCAGCTCTTTCAATCCCCAAGTATCGCATTAAAAAGGGACTTAGAGGACACTGCCCAGCACAGGCAAGCAGAGGTGAGAGGAAGGCAGGCAAGAAGCCATTCCTCGCGCTGTGGTAGTCGTACAAGCCTGCAGACCTCTGCTGGGAGAAGCCTGCTTGCTACTGATGCTGTGACGAGCAGCTGCACGGTCCTTGGCTGTGCCTCCTCCTGCACAGGGCTCTCCAGACCGTGGGCTCCACTTGGACCGTGGGGTACTTCCAAGAAGAGTTTCAAGAACGGTTTGTGAGCCGCAACAGGTTGGTACAAACCATGTTCCCTCTGTGCGAAGCCTGCTGAAAAAATGTCTTGTGCTGGTTTGATGTGTGCTACCCTGACGGAGTCAGGGGAAGAGCTGCTCTGATTTATTCGTATCCTAGCAAACAAGTCTTCATTAACTACTAAAACTTGCATGTGGTAAAAGCATCTACTGTCAAGTACTGGGTGCTGTTTAATGAAGAAAAATGAGGCAGCCACCAAATACATGGCAGCCAGAGCTGGGTCTCTTATTGATTTTCTTCCCTGGGCAGTTGTTCCTTCCTCCCTCATTACGGATCAATGTTTTAAGACTTCTGCAGCATCTCACACCTGTGAGCCATGGCTGGTGTCCTCTCAGGATGCTACCCAAAACTGGTACAGCGATGCCCCATCAGCCCCGGGGCTTTTATGCTATTCCCATATAAGAATGGCCGTATCCTTCCCACGCCTGGGCTGCGCATCGGCACGGCACTTGGGGCTTTTCAGACCTCTGGCTCTGCTCCTAAGGACAGTTAAACCAAGGGGGATTAGCTAGTTTAGCATCCGTCATCCAGAATAAAGAAAAAATCATGGCATTATCTTTTCCTTATTTCCAGTGCAGTCAACAAGAGCTATTTCTCTGCTTCGGGCCAAGCAAATTACACACGATACAGGATTGCATATAAAATATTGGGCTGCATTCAAAATTCACTTTCAATTTTAATGCATTTGAGGTTTAGCTGCCTATTCATGGGGAAAGTAATAATACAGACGGGCAGCACGGTTAGACGTGCTTAGTGCAGAACAGCAGCCTGAAGGGCAAACAGCTTTGGGTGGAGGTTTCCCCTGCTTCCCCACGGATTCCCATGCAGGACCGCGTACAGACAGCTGGGGTACAACAGCACCCCACCCATTGATGGAGATGTAGTAAAAAGTATTTTTTCAAGTTTAAAATGTTCAGATTGTAGGAGCCCAGGCCAGCTTGGGATGTTTCTTCATGGATGAGATGAACTGGTCCCTCCACGCACAGTGGGAGACCCACGGCATCGCCGCAGCTGAGGGGACCAGCCAGCACTCGAAGCCGGTCCCACTGGCAGCACCGCCGCCAGCACCGAACAGGGGGTTCTGAGCAGCCTCCCCCGCCTGCAAACAGCCAGACCCTGGGGCATAGCCATGGCAAACATAACTTGCCTAAAGTCATATGCAAAAGATAGTCCAGTACTTCATCAAAATTTGATACTGAAAAGACCTGCAGAAATAAAAGCTTAGAATATAAAAGGGAAACATTCATTGCACCCTTCTTGTGCTCTTCCCTGCACTTAATTTAAACCTTGCTTGTGGTAAATAGGTCTGAGTCTGCTTTTCTGGGTTGCATAGGGGAAGGGCAAGTGAATCTCAAAAACCGCACTTCATGTGACACACTTGCTTATCTTGAAATTGATTCCACTGACATCAGATGTGAAATGGCCTCTGGGTTCATATATCTTGGCTTCACTTACCTGGATTTAGCAGATAATAATAAAGGAAATATTATATGCCTATAGCACCATCTGTGCACTTAACTCTGCTCAGCACCAGTAATTAATTCTGCCTTGAACAGCCTTCTGGACCAGCCATGGGGACATGCAGGTACCGGTCATAAGTCCCAGACCACCTTTCCTTCAAAGCAATTCATTTGCGTTTGACATTTCAGAGTTCTCCTGCTTCATAAAATTTATTTCTGACTTGTTTCATGTAAATCAAATTGCATGAGACTTCTGCCTTCAGATTATAAATGATCACATTAAACCAGAAGATGCTCTTGGCCACAGTGAGCCTAAAAATGTGATTTTGTACAGTTGCTGTTTCTTTCTTTTTCCTGGTTTTATTTTTTTTTTTTTTTTGGTGAACATGCAGCGTTGTATATTCCCAAATCAAGTCATTTGCACATTTGTCTAAATACAGATTGCTAGGTGGGCACACGCTGTATTCTGGTGAGACCCCCCTGCAGTCCTGCCTTCAGCTCTGGGGTCCTCAGCACAAGAAGGACATGGACCTGTTGGAGTGAGACCAGAGGAGGCCACGGAGATGATCCGAGGGCTGGAGCACCTCTGCTGTGAGGACAGGCTGAGAGAGGTGGGGTTGTTCAGCCTGGAGAAGAGAAGGCTCTGGGCAGACCTTAGAGCAGCCTTCCAGTACCTAAAGGGGCCGACAAGAAAGCTGGGGAGGGACTTCTGACAAGGGCAGGGAGTGACAGGAGAAGGGGCGATGGCTTTAAACTGGAAGAGGGAAGATTCAGACTAGATCTAAGGAAGAAATTTTTTACAACAAGGGTGGTGAGGCAGTGGCAGAGGTTGCCCAAAGAGGCAGTGGATGCCCCATCCCTGGAGACATTCCAGGTCAGGTTGAGATGAGGCTCTGCGCAACCTGGCCTGGTTGAAGATGTCCCTGCTCATTGCAGTGGGGTTGGACTAGACGGTCTTTAAAGGTCCCTTCCAACCAAACCACTCTGTGATCCCCTGATGTCATTCTGGCGCAGACTCACCTCTCCCTGCCCTGTGCCCTGCAGACGCTGGGCAGCCTGTGACCTCCCTTCTCCGAAGGGTCCGACCCCCCAGCCCTCGCAGCACCCCACGGGCCGTCGCACGGCAGGGGTGCAAACTTGTGTTTTCTGCTCAGCCTCAAACAGGCTGTGAACATGCTCCGTTCCAGCTAGCAACCACCATATCGCTTCATTTCCAACAGAAATACAATTCTTACAGTAAAAATAAGTCATAGCAGCTCGATGAACAACGACAGTAGGGTTCTGCTTCCTCTTTCTATTTTCCTTTTTTCCTCCCCCCAAGCTGGCCGCTGCACAAAGCCAAGCACTGCAAAGCAACGAGGAAACAAAATGTGTAACTTATCAGGAATGACCGGGGGACTCTGCCAGGGCATCCACATAGATGCCAATCTACTTAGTTATGATGGAAGAACACTTTTCTAATGATATTAAGATGCAATATGGGAAGATATTAGTGGAATTCAAAGGTCTGGCTAGTAATGAGCTCCCAGATACCCACAGTTGGGATAGAAAATGCTAAAATAAAATCCCAGCATCCAGGAAGGGTTTTGGGAGCTTAAGCCATGGGTACAAGCCAGTCTTTAGGTCACACTCAGGGAGGGAAAATCCTTTGATCGGGCATCTGAGCAAAGCCTCCATCCCTTCCTGAGAGCGTACTGCAGGTGGGATCACCTCATTGCCCATGTCCTGGAGCAGGTCCCCAGACCCTGGTGGCCATCGGTCCAGCCCCTGCAGCCCCAGGCAGATGGACAGGGAGAAGGAGGGAGCCGAGTCTGCCCCAGACCCACTCACATGACTCTGGTCCAGGCTGCCTCAGGCTGCTTTCTTGTTGTTTTCTTTAATTAATCGGGAAAATATCTCCCTGACCTGATGGTAATTGGCAAAGCAGCCTGGGCACTCAGGAGCTTCATAAAAATAAATGCGGGAGGCTAAATTAGTTTCAGCATTTTTAAGTTGCAGAAGTGCAAAGGTAAAAAAAAAATCCAACAGCAGAAGCAACAACAAATATTCCCGCTAAGCCCGGTTTGCTTGAGGCTGCAGGGAGGGAGGAGGGAAGGGGAAACAGGACCTTGGCCCAGCCAGTTCCGAACCCACAGCTTCCAGCCAGGTCAGCCGGAGCCAACACAGTGCCAGATCTCAAACACCAAGACCACCCGTGCACGTGGGCACCTACAGCCACTGCGCCAGTCCCACCTGCCCTTTGGGGCTTTTCCCGTTTCAGGACTGACCCACGTTTGGGCATAAAACAAGTCATTTGGATAGGTCTTGGTGCCTACTTTTGGATTGCTCCTGGGGAGGATGCCAAGCAGACGATGCTCCTGCCGCATCATCGTGGACGACTGGGACTTCCAGGGAAATATTTGGGCACTTCCCCTGGGGTGTCCCCAGTGGGACGGCATCAGGGCACTTAATCCTGGGGCCATCAGTTCCATCCTTGGGGGAAGAGAGAGAGAGAGAGCTGTGATAGCCCCTGCTCAACGTCTGGCAAATCCCACGCCGTGCCAGGAGCCCACGAGGAAGAGCAGCTCGAGAGGCCCCACTCCAGACTGCCTGTAAACCTGTAATGAGCTCTGCCAGTTACAGCTGAAATGCCTTTGGTCTCCCCGCTGACAGCCTGCAGGCAGCTTCTGCTCGTAGGGCTGCTCGGCAGGGCACCAGGCAGCACAAGGGAAACAGTGCCCTAAATCACGATGCTTTAAATGGGCAGGACTGAAGGAAGTACAAAGCCAAAGTCTTTGGTATACGAAATGTATAAATAAGGAAAATGCTCCCACACCGGAGCACACGCGTCCTGGAGGCGTTCTCTGGCTCCACATTGATTTGAGCGCTCTGCCCTGAAAGCCAAAGCAATCTCCCAGCCACGACGTGCTGCTCAGCCGCAGCCTGAAGCACTGCAGCATCTCAGGGAGAAGAAAAGCCTCAGCCCCTTCTTCCCTGCCGGTCCTCTCCCCCTTCCCGGGAGGGCAGAGGTTGCCCTCTCCCTTCCACCATCCCTCCCCAGGACACCCCTCCCTCTCCCCCAGCTCTCCAGTGAGGTTACCCCATGAACCCACAACCTTTTTTTACCTTTTCTTTAGGCCAGATCTCACCTGCAGCCACCCAGTCTAGGAAATTTACTGCGACACACCGGCATCTGCGGAGTTCCAGGAGGGAATGTTGGCAGGTCCTCTCCGAGTGACATCCCCACCCAACACCCAACGCCAACATGCACAAGCGGTACCCAATGTCAGGTGCCAGCGGCACTGCCCTTCCCGCCGGGCAACACCAGTGGGGAAAATACATCCACGGTGCCACGCGAGAGAGATGGGAAAAAGGGAACAGCTGGCTTCTTCTGCAACGTATATCATAACCATACAAATAGATGTGTGTATAAAGATGTATGTATTGATTATATAACATCATAATCATGTACAAAGAATATTTTTCTCTTCTCTTACTAATATTTTGCAAAAAATAACTTATACCAATCACTTCCCCAAATTACTGACTCTGACTATTAAACCTCAGTCCTCGGGGGAGGGGTGCTGCAACCCACCCAGGGCAGAGCATCCCCTCAGGCCCCGGCACCTGTGGGGGCTCGGATGGGCAGAGGCCCCCCCTCCCTCTCACACAGGCAGCAGGGCCCCCACAAACAGCGTACACCTGTTGCAGGGCATGGGGGTGAGCTGCTGGGTTTTCATTTTAACCATTTAATTCTGCTTTCAACAAGTCTGAACCAAAAGAGTCCGTATCGAGTCTTTTTGTCAAAGACTGCAATGGTTTCTTCCTCTTAATCGGGCTCTTCCAGCAACACTCTTTAATTATTTTCGGTGGCTGGTTTCCCCATCAGGCAACTAGCCAACGTGTCACCCATCGCCCGTGTCCCAGCTCAGCCCGGTGGGACACGTCCACTGCTGTTTTCAGCTTCCCCTCCTACAGCCACCACACAAGTGACGTAAAAACCCTCCACAACCTGTAATCAGCTTAAAAATTGTGCCAATCAAACCAGACAACTGGGGAGCCTCCGGCGAGACAAAGACTGGCATTGCAAACCAACATTGCATACGTGTTTTCGAAAGAGGAATCGCATAGGAAATACGTGGGAATTTGCTTTGATATTTTGCTATTTTTGCTACCCTTTGTGTTATTTTGCTACAGCCCACCCGGGCTGTCTTGTGGAGATGCCAGAGCCCTTTGCAACAGCAGGGCAGCGAGCTCCGTGGAGCTCCACGGGCTGCAGGGATGCTCGGCATCACTGTCAGCAGTAAATATGAGGGAAAAAATACCTGCTCTTGTGTTTCAGGGTTGATCAGCCCCTGTGTAGGGATCAGCGGGGACTTTTTTGCCCCCCTGAGGCAGTGAAACAGAGAACCTCAATCTAAACTCTTATTATTTCTAGCTAAATCTCTTATTATTTCCTCCTTGAGAGCAACATTTAGGTACCCACTTGGAGGGGGCTAAAATGTCAACGGAGGTCCCATGGCAGGGAGCAGTCCCCAGCTGCAAACCTGGGACATGCTGGGGTCAAACCCGAACCTCCCACGTCCTGCACAGCCTCCTGTTCACCCAAATACCCCACCTATTTTAAAGCATTTATTTAAAATTAAGTTTTGTGTGGAAACTTATTGAAAAAAGTGTGGTTTATGGATTTAATTAAAGTACTACATATGAGACCTTGCTAATCCTGTTTGTGTTGCAACTGTATTAAAGTGCTAAAAATCAATATATTTGAGTTTAAATATTTTATTATGGCAAGCTGTTAAATATTAATGATGTAACAAGTAATCAGTGTCACCTCTTTCTGTCTGTTCTGTAGGAAACCTGCAGGAAATTAGAAAAAAAAAAAAAAAAAAGAAATCTGTTCAGTTTGATGGCCAGACAGCTATTTGTTTCTCAGTTTAGGAAACAAATGTTGTCGGTGATTTACGTAAGTCACGAGAGCATCTTCCCATGGCTGTTCCCCACCTCGTGACACAAGGACGGGACAGGACGGGGCTGCAGAGCGGTGCTGGAGCACGCTCACGGGCATCAGCTTCCACGGTGCAAGCCAAGACGTGACTTCGCATCG
>NW_009616824.1:22759-30355 GCF_000690535.1 Cariama cristata
GGGCCGCCCCAGGGGCATCAGCTTCCACGGGGCAAGCCAAGACGTGACTTCGCATCGTGTCAACTGCCGGGACCTCCAAGTGCTGGGTCCTCCTCCACCGTCTCCGTGGCCCCAGGGACATCCCCAGCTCTCATCCCACCAACTGCTCTGGCTGCAAAAATGCCCATTTTCTGCTCTTCTCGGGGTTGTTTTTCTGAGTTGCCCCCACCAGTGGAAGCTGGAGGGAAGTCCCAGGACACTCAGATATAGAGGCGGCAGGCAGGGGGCTGCCGCACCCCCGGGCTACCACACAAATAAAGTCATGAACCTTCCTGGGGCAGATGAAAAGCTATTTTTAGCACACTACATTTGGCGATGGCAGAAATCTGTGGCCTGATGTAAATCTGAAGGTTGCAGCCAGCTGTCAAAGGACTTTGAAGTTTTACACCCAAACCTTGTCCCTGAAACAGACAATTCTTAATGATGCTTCTGCTCAGAGGACATCAAATTACACTGTACAAAATGAATCGCAAACACGGGTTTTGTAATCACATTTTAGAAAGATCTGAGTTTATTAATATACATGATCTTGTAAACCTGGCTCCCGTGAAAAGGCAATGAAGGAGCCTATTTGTTTGCGATCAAATTCTAATTCTAGAGCAAGTCAATCTTCTTTCCCATCCTGCCACCTGGTACACTGCACACGGCAGAATGACGTTTTCGCAGGACGGCCTCTCAGCCGTGCCCTGGTCCCTGAGGAGGGCAGCGGGTGCAGACGTCCCCGGGGAAGGGTGCGGAGTGTCGGGAGAAGGAAAATCCCAGCTCACCGGCCGTGTGGACACACCGCTTTTGGAACACTTCCCGGGGCTGATCATCGTTAACCCTGTTTTTAAGTGGGGTAGGAACCACCTGGCCATCTGCAGACATTGGCCATGCAGATAGCGACGTCCAAGACAGCCTGGTCACACTCCCCTCTCCCCTTTGCTCCTTGGAGACGCCGCACCCCAGGGTGCTGGTCTGTGGGTGGTTGATGTGCACCCCTCCAAGGGTCTGTCAGCGGTCGGTCACAGCATGGGATACAGCCAGACACCGGGAACATCTCCAGGTATCCATCCAAAAGCAGGGCACGGGGAGGCTGTAGGGATGATGAAACTATGTGTGTGGCACCAAGCTGCTGGGAGCAATGTGAGCCTTGGCAGCTTTATCCAAAAACGTGGGCTCTCTCCCATTTTAAAGGACAGACCCTGAAAAGTGTGACTACATCGGACTCCCCTTCCCTCTGTGGTACGGAGACACACATCTCGGTGCCGTGCCTGGGTCCCAGGGATCCGTGGGTGCCCCGTTCTCCCCTACACCGGTCCTCGCACTGGGCATGTTTGCCCGTTTCCTCCATGCCATGTTGTTTACACCCTCCCAGGTAAATTTATGTACCAGGTTTCTGACACAGACTCGTTCAGCAGCACCATGCATCTAATTTTCAATCCAACTAATAAGGTTGAAATGTCGCACCAATAGCAACTGCTGTGCCTCATGGTTTTCTCCTATCAATCAATCCTTTGTTATCAAATAATTGGAAATATTTATCTCATCTTGCATCACACGTTTTTTACCTGAAAAAAATCTATGTTGATATTTCCAAGGGGTAAAAAGGCACCGGGGATGGGGTAGGGGAAAGGCCCAGCATGGGGATGGTGTCGGAGCCTCCCTGGGCTGGGCACTGCCTGAGGTCAAGCTGTTGGAGGTCTTCTCCTGGGCTTCAGATCCCCATCTCTCCTCCAGACACATCTCATGCAGCCACTCATGGTCTCAAGGTGGGATCAAATCTTCGTTACTTTACCGGAGGGTAGCCTACCTGTGACCAGCTCCAGCCCCATCCAGAGACAGCAGGGAGCCCCATCCCTCATCCCCACCTCCCCCAGCCCGTCCCACCGCCATCCATCCCACAGGGAGCCAAGGAAGCTCCAGAACCACCCCTCTCTGCTGGAATGGGAAGGGTAAACCCTTACCGTGGGTCCAGAGCAGGAACAACCGATTGTCACCAAGCCCCAAACCCCCAGCGACTGCAGGGAAGGTCAGCAGCTCCCGCGGGATGCACCGGAGGGGTCCCTGCCCCAGCCCCATGGCTCCGTCCTGCGGGGAGGTGCACACGCAGCCGAGTTCCCCCAGCAGGATGGGGATGGGGACGTGGTCTTGGCCGGTGCTGGTCCCCCACCTGTTTATGGCAGGGGAAGGCAGTGAAACCCTCAAATCACATAATTCTGCTGTCGCTTCTCACTAGCACTTTTCCAGAAATGTTATTTCTACATTTCAGTTTGTGTTTTCCATTTTTTTTTCCTAAGAAAACAAAAGACTGGGGAAAAAAATCTTTCCAGATTTTCTGGAAAGAAAGAAAAAAATAACAAACTGATTCTGCTTTAAAAGTCATTAAAATGTTCAAATGGAGAAAAATCTAGTATCTGTAGTTGTTACCACTGGAAGTGGTTATTTTTCCTACTCTTGTTAGAGACTTCTTTGAAACTAATAGCATCCTTCCCACCAAATGAGATCCTCTTCCATTACCTTATTTTTTTTTTTTGCTACAAGGAAAAATCATGTCTTTGCAATTCAAACGGAAACCGGTACCCTTGCTGCTGACACACACGCGCGCCCGGCAGCGCTGAGCTGAGCCCCTCCAGCTCTGGACGCAGCCCGGCTCCCGCGGGTGCCCCAGCGAGGACGAAGGAGGGACGGAGCTGAGGGGACCCCTGCCCCCACTGAGGGGCCGCCCCATCTCCCATCGCCGCCCCAGCGGGAGGTTTCAGGGCCATGCCTGAGCTCCCAGCTCGGCTCTTGGAGGTTTCTGCTTGAGCATCCGCAGGACCCTGGGCCGGGCAGCCATGCTCCGCAGGGAAGCATTACCCAAAAACACAACCAGCGGAGTTTGCCCGTGACTTTTGTCTGTACATGCTGTTGCAAACCCTAATCCCCACTGCAGCTGTCCCTGTTCTGTGTAGCTCCCTGCAAGCACCACGATATCAAATCACAAATAACCCGTTCCCTAACGCTATTTAGAAAAGAGAGGGAGAGTCACGTGCCACTGAAAATGCCTTTTCATCTCACTGCACTTCTTGCTGTGGAAAATACTTGCCAGCGCTCAGCTGTTAAGTTGTAAATCTGCTTTGGCTAGGTTTAAGGGAGATCGGGAGCTGTTATTTAACCCCCGGAGTGACCCCTCCAGGTGAATCCCAGCTGCCCATCAGCGGTCGGTGCCATCAATCCAGGTTCCACGCAGCGGACCTCCTTCCTCGGTCCCGCTCGGGCTTGCAGGGAGACTGAGAACACGCGTGTGGGTGAGAGGGAGCGAAGGCACCTTTTCCCTTTCCAGAGAGATGTGGGAGAGGAGCGGCTGGGAGCGGGTGGAGGGAAGGCACAGAGCGCTGCTCTGCAGCTGCTGCCTACGGGGCCGTGGGATGCAGCAGAGCTTTGCTACCATCTGCAGGGCACCCACCCGGCTGCTCGGCAGCTGTAAGGCCTGGAAGCCTAAGGCCAGGCGAGGGGATGCCTTACCTGTCCCTTGGCTTCATTCCCAAACGCAAACCTGAGCCTCACATCAGTCTCTATCCCAGCGGAGGGTCACACGCACGGCCCGTCGCCATCACGGGCAGCTTCCCCATCCCTCTGACCTGTTTTTGATAAGACACAAGCACCAGGGATCAAAGGGAGTGTTTTAGTGATGCCCCACAAAGCAAACACCAACGCCAACACATGACATGCAACAAATGCTTTGCCGGCTCTGCCCCTTGCAGCAGGCACCCTCCAGCTTCTGGACCCTCCAGCTCCAGGACCGCTGCACCCCGTGGTCTTGGTGACGGCATCCAGCCCCTGGCACAGGGTAGGGGACCATCTCCGAGGAGACGGAGGATGTTATGCCTGTGTTTCCGTAATTCATTTAGAAAAGACAGGGAGCGATGGAAAGTGGCACTGGCTGCAGGGCTGGCGTGGAGCCCAGGAGGAGGTGCTCCCCTGAGGTTGGTGGTCCCAGCAAGCCCACCCAGCACACCTCCCCGCGCACCCCAGCTCCGTCTCCCCTCGGCAGAGCCAGGCGAGTGCCTTGCTCCCACCGCTCTGAGGACCAGACACATCTGACGGCAGGCGGGCTTCTGGCAGCGAGGCAGGAACGCATTCCCCCCATTCCTGCCCTGTTTTGCGCAGTGCCACGCAGG
Organism: Cariama cristata; assembly: GCF_000690535.1. Lineage (NCBI taxonomy): Eukaryota > Metazoa > Chordata > Aves > Cariamiformes > Cariamidae > Cariama > Cariama cristata. Next base: position 26,941 of record NW_009616824.1, read on the forward strand.
CACCTGCACTTTCTGCATACCCTGATTTCCTGGAAGAGCATTAGCATTTCACTGCCGCAGCTCCACCGACACCTCCCCACCAGACAGACTGTCCCAGCCATGTGCATCTCACCTCACCCCTCCAAACTACTGACACCCAGCAAGAGCAAGTGCAGAGGAACACCCCGCCTGCAGCAGCCCTCCCCTGCTCCAGGGGTTTCTGGGAGCCGCGGACATCCTTTGCCAGGAGCTTCCCTGCTGAAAGCCAAGCCCCTGCTTCCCAGTGCTGTTCCTCTATGGCACAGGACAGACCGCATCCTTCTGCTTGCATGGAGACACCCAACCCCACACCAGCGCCGTGATGGATGGGGTAGTGGGGTGGTGCCACGCTGGCAGCCCCTACAGCTCCATCCATCTCCAGATCGATCGGGGAATTTGGGGTACGGGGTGATGTCAAGGGTGGATGGCAAACACCCCAGGCCAGGGCTTGCAAGAGGAAGTTTTCTTGGCACAGAGCCGGAGGACGGCACCACGAGGCACTGAGTCCTGGCAAGCCCCAAGTGGAAGGTCCCCAGCTGCCCCGGGTCCCCACCGTCCCTGGCACGGCAGCATCTGTGCCGTGCCCTCACGTGCCCACTGCCTGCCCGCACATGGCAATTCCCATGGCAACACACTGCCACGGCACAAACGCCAGATAAACTGAAATGGAAATGACTAATAGCAAATTCCATCGTCTGCTCTGGTGACAGAGCCAATATCAGCGCCCATCTGCCTGCATTTATTCCCCTGGAATTAGAGAGAGAAATAGGGAGGGAGAGAAAAAGCCACAAAGCAAACGTACACTTACTGAACGCGACTGTCCTCAGCTTCAACAGAAAATCACTCGTCCCTTCTGCCCACCTCCTGTCCGCCCGCTGGTGTCCCGCACTGAGTGGTTAATGAGGCCAGCGATGCTGGACGAGAGCAGGACCCCAGCCCCGGGCAGCGGGGCTCAGCCTGCCCTCGGCATCCCCACCGCCTGCACCACGGGTGCTCCTCGGGACCAGCACCCCAACCCGGCCGCCCTCCTCACACCCTTCTTGGGACAGGTCAGGGTGTCCCTCGGGTGCCCGATCCTCCCCACACATTGCAGCATCACGGGTGGGGAGCTGACCCTGCACACCGGCTCCCTGGAGCTGCTCCAAAATGTCTGAAGCACCGGAGGCAGAAGAAGCGGCAGCTCCCTGCTAATTCCTGCCCTGTCCTCCTCCGGTGAAACTTGTAATTCGCTGCTTGATCGGTCAGAGAAATCCTGTGGTTTGCATTATTATTCAGTACAATCTCATCAGCTTTTATCCTTTAGCAATGACCTTATGATAGTAAGTTAAGCCTACAGAAATAGCATTTGTAATTAATCTATTTCCATAAGATTAGCACGTCAAATGTCACAGGGATACATGTAAGATCCCTTTGGAGCTTAAAATCCTTTTGTCCAAATTGCTTTAAAACCGTGACAGTCTCATCAGTAAGCAAAGAGCCCAGCGAGGGGGCAGGGAGGGCTCCCCACGGACCCCTCCCGGACAGCCCCCAGCCTGCCACAAACATCACTGGCTCCGGTTGGTGCTGCCAAAACCTGTTTTCTGCCCCATCCACCCAGGACGGCCGACCCCAAAGAGCTGCTGAGCTCACCCTAAGCAAGGGGACAGCCCCCCGCGCCGCTGCCATCGCAGGAGGTGAGGCCGGGGGTCCCCTCGTCCCCTCCTCTCCTCCCATCAGCCCAGTCCCAGCTCCGGCACCGCTGCCGCAGGATGAGCCGGTGCCATCACCGACCTCTTCCACTTCAACATTGATGCCTCTTTTAGAAAACAGTAGAAAAATAATGCCAGAAGATATCGAGGGATTTATTTTATCTTTCTCCCACATGAAAACATTGTGTACAAAGTCCTCCTTACCTGTAAAGAAAATCCCCGTTTCACTCCAGTATAAAACATTTTTCAAGTTTAATGCTGTGTATGCTCATGGGGTTGTTAGAAAACACCTCAAATCCCTTCAGGTCTCTGCTGTCGCTCCTCGCACAGCCCTGGTACCCCCTGCTCACCCCAGTATTTACCTCTCATCTTAGCTGTCCTGCTGGCTCACGGGCCGTCAGCCGAGCTCGCCTGGCCGTGGGCGTTGGCAGCAGCCTGCGAAGGATGGTGAGCCCCACGCTGCCGGAGCAGGATGGCACCCCACGGTATGCCACACACCCTGCCGCAGGGTTTTGCACCCCACGGTGTGCCCAGCGCCCTGCCACGGGGGTTTGCACCCCACGGTGTGCCCGAGGGGTTTGTGTGCCCCACCAAGGAGGCTCCCTGCCCACCCCAGCCCCTGCCCTTGCTGCCAGGGGTCCGGGATCGATGCACCGAAAGCCTGCAGTCACACCGGGGGCCATAACCGCCGTTAACCAGAAGCCACAAAGCACACCGGGGGGCTTTCAGGGTTTCTGTGGCCTCCCCAACACTGCAGTCAAACACATCGGTACCAAAGCAAAGCAAATGCCCAGTGAGGGTGAGCAGGGGCCTTCAGCAATGTCAATGCATGGACTCAAATATCGCAGCCCCCCACCACAGACCGGTCCCATCCCGCTGCCCCCCTGCCCGGGCAGGGAGCTGACTGGGGGGGCTCCTGCGGCATGGGGGTGGGAGTTCACCGAGGAGCCGGCAGCGCTTTAACATCCTTCCCTTCTGGGGACGGAGGAGCTTGCTCATCCTGAAAGTTTTCTTTTGAGCTTCTATACTTTCGTAGTAAGAGGAAAAAATCTCCTGTTTTCTAAGCACAATCTTCTTCCCTCTCAAAAATTTTCACCTTTAATCAAGTTCTCTGTTGAGTGAGGCTCGCTCTTTTTTAGTAATTGAAAAAGGATATTCCCCAAATAAGATTATTTTTTTCTTTTCTTTCTGCAGAATAAAGTAAGTTTTCTGCCATCAGATCCACATCAAAGGCAAATGCAGGTTGGGGGTTACCGATAACCCTGGGTTTGGACACCTCAGTCCTTTCCAGTTTGTGTCCCTGAGCACCTACCCCGGGAAGAGGCAGGGCTGCTGAAGGACACTGCAACACGGCGTGGACATCCTCCGAGCACAGAGCAACGCGCAAATCCCAAACTCTCTCACTGAGCTGACTTTGCAGAAGTCACTGAACACTTACCTCTGCAAAAGCACTTTACCAACACGTGTGCACACAGACAGACACACGCTCCCGGGTCCCCGCGCCTCCTCTCCAGCCGCTCTGGATGGACCCTCGCTTGCACCCACACTCACCCACAGCCCTGCTCCAAGTGCTGCCCCCCAGGGACCCCCAGGAGCCCCTTGCCCAGGGCACAGGCCATGCCACAGGCAGCCAGGACAGGACAAGCCCACCCGCCAGCCCCCGTTTGCACAGGATCAGCCCTTTCTGTCCCCTTACCCCGCTATTTCCC
>NW_009616824.1:30386-32468 GCF_000690535.1 Cariama cristata
GTCCCTACCCTTCTTCCTCCTCAAATCACCTGTATCCATCCCTTTCCCCACCTTTCGTTCCCCCCTGAACATCCCAGATTGAAGCCTGTGCCACCCCAAAACCCTCTCCTCCACACCCCACAACGTGTCCACGCCCCAGGGCGGTGCCCCCAGACCCAGAGCTGCCCAGTATGGCACAGAGTCCCCGGCTGCTCGCTCCCCAAAGCGCGGAGGATGCCAGCCTCACCTCCCCATCTGCTCCCAATGCTGTTTTTTCCCAGTAACCCCACACACTCCGTAACTCCTGGCACTGCCACCAGTCCCGGCACTGCCCCGGGACCAGCACAGCCATGGGAAGTCTCAATCCCCCCCACCCCAGTCCTACCAGATCCCTGCTGGTCTTTCCCAGTTTGAATCCCTACAAAGCAGTGCCACCCCAGCCCCGAAACGGGGCACTCAGAGGTGTGTGGATGCCAAGCAGAGCCTGGCACTGGCTCCCAAATTACCCCATGTCACAGCTCATCTTACAGCATCTCCAACGAGTATTAAAATGATTTTTTTTTTCCATTTTCTCACTCTATTTCTCTTTTTCCTCTTGGAAATACAAGATGACACTGTGTGATAAGGTCTGTCACTTTAAATTAAACAAGCTAGGCTGTTTTTTATCCTGAAATAATCTGAATGCAGATAAAATGTGATATCTCTGGGAAGAAAGAAGCCATCAGAAGGAAGAAAGGCACCAAAAGCCACATACCCAGATACCTCCCAGAATTAACCATGAGCGCTTTGACTCTATAGCCTCCTGACAGCTTTTTAGTATCATAAGACAAATCAGACTTTGTTGTCTTCAAATACTCACATCACGGCCTCTGTGGGGTCAGTGTTTGGGGGTCCCTGTGCAAAAGAGATGGCGGCAGGAGCGGTGAGGCTGAGGGGCTGGGGGACGGCGGACGCGGAGGTCCTGCCATCCCGAAGCCCTCCTGCCAGAGTCAGAGCAGGCAACAAACACTTCTCCGTCACCTTCAGCATGGTTCGCTCTTCAGCGAGCCATTGCCAGCCTTCGTAAGACATGGGACAGGCAGATGACCACATTAATAGGAACGGAGCATCTAAACCTTTCCCACTCACCTAATTAGCTGCTCATCTAAAAATTTTGGATGGTTTTGGAAAATTCAGCTTTGAGTCATAAATTAAATCAGTAGCGGCAATTCAGAGCAAAACCCTAAACCTATGCTGTGCTGCCGTTACCCCCCTCGGCATTACACCTGACTAAAAATACCCAGCTTTCCTGCATCACGTGGATTTAACCCTGCACGGAAAACTTTTTGATCAGCCCATCATTTCTGGCTTTATTCTTTTTCCTCCACTGTCAGAGATTTCTTCTCACCAGGAGGAATATGCGTGCTCCATGCTGGGGCCATATGCACGATGCTGCTGGGTGCAAAGCAACAATTACCGACCCTGGGAATGGCTGTGGCTCTCAAAGTCATCATCTGGGGAGAGAGCCGGCTTTGCAGACCTTGCAGATGTCACACCCAGGAGCAAAGACAAGCGACAGCAATGATGAGGACTTCGGGCCTTATATTGCCTCATAACAATAAGTCCCGCAACTGGACCAGGGAAGAGAACGCAGAGGAATGGAGAAGTTGTTTAAAAAGAGACAAACTCAACAAGGGATGCTGATCTCACCCAGGGATGGGTGAGGGATGGGTTAGGGAGGAGTGCGAGCATCGGCCGTGCAGTGCCGGGGCTCTCTGGCCATCGCAACCCCAGCCCCGGCGGAGGGGTGGGAGGGAGGACAAGGGCAGGGGAGGGGTTACTCCCACCACGGGCACTGCTGCTGGGATCAGGGGACTTTTCCGAGCAGCACAGTTCTGTGGGAATGGCTGGACCTCCACGTGCCACCCGAAGTCGGTGGGAAGGCTCCAGCTTTGCCGGGAGCACACTGTGCTACCAAGACTGCTCGCATTTTTAATTCTCCAAAGAAACAAATGCTGCTGGAGATTTTGGGTGAGGATCTGACCACCCTCACACCCCAGCCTGCTGGGGTACGGTCCTCCCCACTTCAGACACTGCTGCAACCGGAGGTGGAGGCCACAACGT
>NW_009616824.1:32499-35100 GCF_000690535.1 Cariama cristata
GGAGGCCCCACCTCCCCGCCGACGGCTGCAGACCCGGCCGCCCGCTCCCCGGGGTGCCTTAAGGCACATTCGCAGGGTGAAGGTGCCACCTGCAGTGCTTCCCAGGCTGGCCAGACACTTTTGGGGGGCAGGAGGGACACCCTGGTGCTCCTGGTGTCCTCCTGGGGGGCTCTCCCAGCTCCCCCCACTGCCGCCAGCCCGGTTTCTGGTGCCTGTGTAAAAGACGGAGGCGGTGAAGCATGGTGGTGAATGCAAAGGAGAGGGGACGGCGCTGGGGAGGGCACACCTGGGAATTGCCATTCTCCCGGCCCCTCCAACTGCCACCGATAATATTTGCTGTGTTCCTCGCAGCTGTTAGCTCATGCTGCCTGCTGCTTTATTCCCACTGCCGAAGCCCTTCCGTCCCGCTACTCGGCTCGAATACTAATATCTGACCACGGCGTGCTATTCATCCTATCAAAGGCAGGACAAGTATTTTAAATGCTGCAGTGATTCATGGTAATTGGAGACACTCCTGCAAATATTCATTCTCTTCTCCTCTTTCTCCATCCTCCCTGCGCTGATGTGGAAATACAAAGTATTTGCTGTTTAAGATGATGAGAACAGGACCGTCAGCAAGCTGGCAACCCCACAGATGTTCCTTCAAATACCTTGTGAGCAGGACACCCACCCTACAAGCACAGCCCGCTTCCCAGCCCTGGCGCGGGGTGAGACGGTGCTGGGTACCGTGTGTGGGGCCCCTCCTGGCCCCCAAACTGGCACAGATGCCGCTGCTGCCGCCACTGGCCCCAGACGGGGAGCTGCCAAAGTTTGCTCCGATGGCTATGTGACCTCAATATAAATTAGGCAAAACCTGAATCTCCACATCTGCCACATTCTCAACCGTAGAACCGAGCCGGGCATGGGGCAGGGCACCACTGGTGATGCTGCCCCGGTCGGCAGTGCCGGGGGAGCAGTGGGGGCTGCAGGGAGGACGGGGGGGGTTTATGGCAGGAAGGCAGTGGAGACCTCCAAGGTCTCATGCTGGAGCACCCTGCAGAGCCTTGGCACCCTTTCCCTGGCCCATGGAGGGTCACCTCTGCACTGGCACATGCAAACTGGTGCCCTCCCAGGCCCCTCACTGGGGACAGTGGTTTCTGCCCAGGCCCAGCATTTGCTCCTTGCCCACTCTGCACTGGGACTGTCAGTGCACCACCCCAGCACCCCGTCCCCACGGTGCTGGCACCAGCTTCGGTCTGTCCTTTGCTCTGCTGCAAGCTGGCACTGCCTGGGCATCACCGGTGACAGGGACACGGTGAAGGGTGGCTTGTCATCCTCTGCGCCGCTGCAGAGACCTTTGGCCGGTCACCGCTGCCCTTGGGCCTCTGCCCGTCGAGGCACAGAGGACGGCTGCAGCTTCATGCCACGAAGTGGATGCAGCCAAGGACGCTCTCCTCAAGGCAGAGCTGCTAACATGGCTTTGGTGATCACCCGCTCCGAGCCACGCTGTCGGGCACCTTGTCCCGCAGGCTTTAAACTGATGGGCCTCGTGCCTTCATTGCAGCCGGCCTGCTGGCCGGGCAGTAAAGGTGTGAGTGCGCGGAGACGGTTGGGATGCCCCGCGCAGGAAGATGACGACGATGTCAGGGTGGTGGTGAACACAACCCCTCCTGGCAGTGCCCCTCAAGAAACTCCTTCTGGGGGAGAGCCTGACTGTGCCTGCTGCCCTGCTCCCAGCACGGCTTGCTGGTGGCGGAGAAAGTCCTGGCGTGGCTGGGCCATACCACGGACATGCCCTTCCCGTCCCAGCCAAGCCGCGCCATGGTCCAGAGTAAGGGTGGTCCAGGCGCCAGGCTGGGCAAGGGGCTGCCCGCACCCTCCCTGGAGCTGTGTCTCCAAACCTCCCCTTCCCCAAAGTGCCTTCAGCCCCTCCTGTCCTTGCTGCGTTTGTCCTTTCCTGCAGCCTCAGGCACGGCGACGGTCGTGGGAAGGTTTGGGGGCAAGAGGATGCCTTCTCCCCCTCTGCCCAGCAGCTGAGATGAGGCACCGCAGGGACCAGCCTGCTCCCCTGCCACCCCTCCTCTCCTTCCCTTTCCCACCCTGCCAACAAGGAGGACCCAAACCCAATCCCCTGGGTCTGGGCACATTCAGCCTGCAGAATCGCCTCTCTCCTGGGATTTCACTGCCCCTTCATTTCATTTATTGTTTTCACAGCTTTCTCGCTGAGCTTGGTGAGGACTTTGCAGAAAAAAAAACCCAACTGGCTGTGTGTGTTTCCTAGTTGAGTACCAGCCTGAACTGAATTAGTTTAATCTGAGTAACTGCAAACCCTTTGGGAAATTCGTGCTAAATTTATAAAATATTATTATCTCTAGCTCTCCAAATTAATCTGCACAAGTAAGTAAAGTACTTTTTCATTTAGGACAATTCAGGATTTAAAACCAACAGTAAGGCAGAGAAAACTCAACACACACTTTGTGTATGCGCCGGCATACCTCCAAATATTAACTCTGATTTCCAGTACCACGTGGGAATGAAGTAGAAGCTGGAATGCTGTATTTAGGAGACACTTACTCGTAGCCTCCATTTTTTCGCTCCGTGGGAGATGAAAGGAGGCTGGAT
>NW_009616824.1:35214-35540 GCF_000690535.1 Cariama cristata
CGAGGAGGGGGGTCCTGCCGCGGGATCTGGGTCAAGGAGAACGAATGCGCAGAAGAGGTGAGAGCCGAGATGGAGATGCTCGCTGGGGTGTGGAAAGCTGGATGGGTCAAGTAGGGGAAAGGGGATCCCAAAGCGGTTCCGCAGGGAGAGCTGCAGGTGAGAACCAGGCAGGGGTTAGGAGGTGTCGTTCCCTACAGAGATGTCCAGGGCAGACCCCGGAGCAGGACTGTGCCCAGCATCACGGAAAGCCTCTGCCTGCCCACGGAAAGAGTCTTTTGGACACCAGAACCCCCTTCATGGACACGCTCCCTCCGTCACCTGTAAAG
>NW_009616824.1:35661-35936 GCF_000690535.1 Cariama cristata
CTCGCCGGGGCCATGGGGAGGGAGCCGTGACTCCAGCTGGGAAAAGCCCAGTTCATTCAAGCATATTCCGCAGGTCACTAAGAGAAGGGGGAGAAAAACCTCCTTGTAATCCCTCTGCCACAGCAGAAGGCTTTGCAGCAAGAGATCGGTGCTGCATTAACGCCTTTAATTCCAGCTGAAACCCATTATTGCAACAGCCCGGCTGCAAAGCTGGACGTTTCCCAGCCAGCAGGTAGCATCTCCCATCACAGCAGTCCAACACAAGCCGTTACGGG
>NW_009616824.1:35979-36297 GCF_000690535.1 Cariama cristata
AGAGAGGGGCAGCCGGCGGTGGGGTGAACCCCCCCTGGGGTGGGAGCACCCCCCGATCTCAGCACTTCTCCCAGCAGTGGGACCGGGATGCTTGGAGGTGCCGGTACCTCCTGCAGCCGGGAAGAGCAGAGGCACCGGCCCTCCCCGCGGCTCTCCAGCACCCTGCTCTCACAGCGGGACCCAATTCTTCCCTCTCCTCCTTTATCCATGGGCCCAGACCAGGCGCTTTGCAGGTCTCCATCCCCGCGGTGGGCTCTGGGGCTGGAGGCTGATGCTGACAGGGTCCTGCTCTGACCCGGCTGTGCTATTTTGGGCTCT